>NW_016909634.1:991739-1044468 GCF_001483705.2 Eufriesea mexicana
AAAGAGTGTCCAGAACTAGTTTTAACTCATCTTTGACTACTTGGTCCTAGCTAGATTAGGGATGGAATTGTTCAAACTAGGGTTAGGGTAAGAGTGAAATGAAATTATAAATATTTCTCGCTGGTTTAACTGACGTCAGAGATTCGACGTGGTTTGATCTCAGGTAGCTTCACTCTCAAATCTCTCGAAATGTCGATCCACTAAGCAAATTTATGGCTGGATGACCACTAACAGACCCAATTTAGGAAACTCACTCTGTGGTTTACTAGTTCAGGGGCGTGTCACTTCAGGTATGTTTAAGGGAAGTGATACAAGTCACCAATTAGATCAGTTAATTAGCAACAAGCCAAGCTAGCTCCACCTACGAAGGCTGTATAAGAGAGTTAGCATGCATTGATTGCAGTGAGTTATATTTTCGCAGTCTTCGATACTACATCATAGCAAATAAATGACTTACTGTATCCTAACGTTTCTTTAATATTTTTCAATTATAATAAATATTTAATATTTCTTTAAATTTTTATTTAAATAATACAGGCTTGGATAAGGATATTAAGGCAGTATTCTGGTGTAAAGAATCATTTAAATAGTCGCCTTTCTTCCCTTCATTTTCATAATGTTTGGACACTTAATGTTTAATGTTGTGTGCAAACCTATTTGATGAAATTCGTAAAATTGGTGTAGGAAATATATACCTATTACTTTGGTATGGGTGAATCAAATATTGGTGACTTGTTACCACATACATATGTAGTGCACAGATATCAGATTCTGCGTTTTATCACGCTCTTTGAGTCTATGGTGGCTTATAAACAAAGGATTGGTGCATCACAAGTTAGTTATTCTCCCCGAAAACGAAATATGTAATATAACGAAATGGTACGATAAGTCAATCAAACTTTTAATATTTGTGCAAAAAAACTTTAAACCCGTTTTCCTCGAAACCATATTTTTTTAAATAACTTCCGGAATGCCTCACATTTTAGTTGACTGAATTTTGTTTACTACCCAAAGAATGAAAAGCATAAGGAAAATCGATATTTAAATTTCAAAATACTGCCATTTTTTTTTTTTTTTTTAAATTTCGTTGTTTTAGTTTATCCATGCTATAATCGTATTTATTCTAATTAAGAGGCCTTTTGCTTTTTTCGGTTCAGATAAATAAATGGACTGAAATCGTCAGTCATTCCAACCCGTTTTCAAAAACATGTTTTACCTAAGACTATACAATTTCCACAACTGTCATTAATTTTATTAAAAAAATAAAAATTGTAAATTCTCTTTAACGCCTTCGTCTATAATATCGTGTATGACTCGTGGTAACGACATCGGGCCAAATATGAGTGTGACGTGTGAGAGACGTGGTATGCAAATAGGACCCAACGTTATCGTCACAGGTGAGGCTCGTTATGAATTTTGACGTTGGTTATGACACGCACTATTGGAACTTAAATAATAAAGCAAGGGGTCAAGTATAAATGAGTCTAAATGCAAAAATTGAATAACAAAATGTAACATAGCTTCCCTAGAAAAAATTCCCAAAGAAGTCGATTTTTATAGGCTAAATGTCCACAGTACCCTCTTAATATCCTTCATTGGTCTTTAATTCGTGGTTTATCAGAAACGTTTATAGATTGAGAGAAGGTTAATAAAGGGGTTAATAAACATCCATAAATCAAAGAAGAAAGGAACTACCAAAAATAAAGTCCAAAGAAAGAAAGAAAAGATATAAATAATTTTAACTAGGATATGTTCTAGATCAACACGAGTACTTTTCACATTTAACCAAATTTCCAGCCAAAAAACAAAAGATATAAACAATTTTAACTGGGATACGTTCTAAATCAACACGAGAACTTTTCACGTTTAATCAAATTTCCAGCCAAAGAATAAAATATAAACAATTTTAACTAGGGTATCTGCAGGATGAGCGCGAGTACTTTTTACATTTAACCAAATTCCCGGCCAAAATTCGCGTATTGATTCTCGCGGCTGTTTAATCGACGTGTTCTAACGTCGAACGAGGCGGTTTCCGGCCGCGTAACGAGATTCGAATCGTTTGTATATCGCTGCAACAGCCAGCAGGTAGGGGCTACAGTCGAGCAATATCCCAGGCAGCGTGCTAATGTATTTTTAATACGTTTCCCCGGCGATTAATCAGACGGCGGCGGTCGGCCGTGTGTTTTTAATGTTCGACGCAAACACTGGCCACCCTTTCATGGCCGCTGAAAATTTAAATAAGCCGCGCCAACCAACGAAATCGGAGATAAAGAAAATTGGCAGGAAAAGGGAAAATCGTTAAAGCGTTAAAAATCCCGTTCTCTGCGCTTGTTTCAGCCACCTGTGCGTTCAGTATTTTGATCTGAATACCATTCGTAATCAGAATCAGTCTTCTCGCCGAGAAAATGTTGAGATTATTTCGAGTGAACTGAAATATTTGGAACTGGTAAATTTGCATATTAGAGTATCAGAATTGATATTATAATTTACAATATTAGAATTGTTTGGCGATATATAAACCTGTAATATAAAATTGTAACAAATTCTAAAGGATTCTGTGAGTTGAAAGAATAGGATTAATGGAATTGATAAACGATTTGAAATAAATTAAATGTGGTAACAGTTTTACTAGAAAGGGAACTATATGGGGAACTATATAGGGAATATATAATTCTCAATAATTCCACGTGCATAAGTACTCGAGGACTAGAAAATTCAGTCGATTTTTATTACGTTTACTCTTTTTGAGTTGCAATGGGTTGAATATTTTGATCTGAATACGAGTCATAATGAAACATCTCCACACCGAGAAAATTTGAGATTATTTCGAGTAAACTAAAATATTTGGAACTCGTACATTTGCATATTAGAGAGTTTCAGTTGACATTATAATTTACAATATCAGAATTGTTTAGCGATATATAAACTTGTAATATAAAATTGTAACAAATTCTGAAGGATTTTGTAAATTGAGAGGATAGAAGTAATGAAATTGAAAAATGATCTGAAATAAATTAAATGTAATAACAGTTTTACTAGAAAGGGAACTATATGTACGTAATTCTCAATAATTCCACGTGTATAAGTACTTGAGAAGTAAAAAATTCATTTAATTTTTGAGCTGCAGTGCGTTGAATACTTTGATCTGAATACGAGTTATAATTAGACATCTTTTCACCGAGAAAATTTCAGATTATTTCGAGTAAACTGAAATATTTGGAACTCGCGAATCTGCATATTAGAGAGTCAGAGTTGACGTTATAACGTATTAGAATTATTTAACGGCATATAAATTTGTAACAAATTCTGAAGAATTTTGTGAATTGAAAAATGATCTGAAATAAATTAAATGTAATAACAGTTTTACCAAAAAAGGAACCATATGTATATAATTCTCTATTTCCATGTGCATAAGTATTTGACAAGTAGAAAATTCAGTTAATTTTAATTGTTTTTACACTTTTTGAGCAGAAAGGAATGAGTGCACTCGTTCTGGCTGACGCAGAACCAATTTATTGCTATTTAATCGATAATCTTGTCGTCAATACAGACTAAGCACCTTGTGAAACTTGCTGCGACATCGGTATGCCTTACTGTCCTAGTTAGAACTTGTTTATAATTGGTATAACGATACCAACAATATTCGAGGAACCGTGGGTTTGAATAAATACGATGGGTCAGTCAGTTAACGAGCCATTTGTGGATAGGTTAAGAATACTGCTCAAATACTAATGGCAATTGTCATGATCATAAATAGTCCCTGTGGTCCCACAGTCTCTATTTCATTTCTGATCATTTGCTCCATTGTACCCTCCCTCGGGAGATGAACATAAATCTTGCAACGCCTATTATGCTATGATATACAGTATATTTCTCTCAACCGGAGAAATTGAGGAAGATTCGAAACCCTGGGATCCTCGCTTTATCTCCTCTAACTTTAATCTTTCGATAACCTCGCATAATCCTATCAAAACAAAAATATTCCCAAAGTCATTGGCGATTAAATTTGGCGAATTAAATGTTCCAAACACTAGAACCATCGAAAGAATAAAAAGTAAAAAATTAATTCCAGAATCCTCGAAAGTGTACAACTGTCAGAAAAATTAATGACCAGTATCAAAATAGGAACGTCACGTACACCCACTTATTTTCATTATTCCACTTTAACCTACATTATTTATGTATCCATTCGTTCTACTATCAGTCAAGATACTACACACCTTTATACGTCTGGAATGGCCTGCAAAATATATCTGTAGTCCTTAAACAAGGTTAGCATTTAAACTCACCTACATAGATATATCTGTAAAATTTTTAAAAGGACAAAGGTTGACACTTGAATCACATTTAGTCAAACTAATTCAACGATCCGTCACCGGAGTAGCTCAAAAATAGGTATAAAACTTTTCCACTGGCGTGCTATTCAATGATGCAAAAAGGTCAGGCAGACACAGAGCTGGCAACATCCTTCCCATTAGCAACGTTACTTATTCCTGGTTCACCATCTACGCTCGCCATATCCACGGATAGCTCTGTTGGCAAAAAAGGGGGTGGTCCAGTCCGCGTGAAACAATAATTCCTCGAACGGGGTGGCTTTTTTCCGCGGGTACACGCCGGAGGAGGCCATTTAACCGCGCTGTAACCGGTGGCTTTAATCTGCGCTGACGGGGTGCGGCTCATTAGATGCGATTAGTCTGCAAGCAGACACGCTCCTTTATGTCCACACGTACATGCTTACGCAGGTACACGTAGACGCGCGAATAACCAGCGCAAACTGCGTCGCTGTCCCCATCAGGATTCAAGCGGCGTGTCCTCTGTTGCACACGAAGGCGTGTGTATTTGCCCGCCTGTAAATCTATAGACGTATACCACGAGAGCCTGTGTTCCTCTCTATGTATGCAAGTGTATATATCCCACTTCGGCCGCGTGTGCGTGTACACCCCCGAGTGTGCGTGCGTGTGTGTGTGTGCACGAGGCAGTCGTCTTGCATGGGCGAAGTCAGCAGGTTCGGCGACAATGAGGATGCGCTTTTAATAAATCGCCACCTTCCAACATGCGCGATTTCCGGCCGCCTGGCTCGTTCCTCCGTGAAGATTCTGCGTGTAGAGGTGACATTTAATGGCTGGGGATTAATGGGGTGCAGGTGCGCCACCGAGGCGTCGCGAACTGCGAATTGCTAGGGACTTTTAGGCGATGAAGCTCTTGTTTGGGTAAGCGATTAATGGTTGCGTTTGCGCCTGGTCAGAAAGAATGGGGATTCTATATCGAGGAATTTTGTCAGACAATGGAAAAGGAGAGGGGTTGAAAGAAATGTTTCGGTGTTAATAACGCGCAGTGGTGGATAGAAAGGAGGAGGTGGTTAGGGATCACGCAAAATATACGTGCACAGTATTTCTAATTAGTTAAGCCATTTGCGTTATGATTCTACTTAAGGTGCCGTGAGATGCAGGCATCATGTTTCGGTGTTAATAACGCGCAGTGGTGGATAGAGAGGAGGAGGTGGTTAGGGATCACGCAAAATATACGTGCACAGCATTTCTAATTAGTTAAGCCATTTGCGTTATGATTCTACTTAAGGTGCCGTGAGATGCAGGCATCAACGACGTTCAACTGACGACTGGCCCGTATCACCGCGTGCGTATCAGCACTTAGTCATAATGACAGTTAAAAAGATTTTCACGACAAAAGTAAAACTTGTTAAGAATATAATGAACTGATGTAGCTGGGCTAGGCTAACAGAAAGGATCAAATGTGATCTGTGGCATATGAAGAATGTTCAGCGACTGGTAATGAAAAGAAGTCACAGTTTTTGACATACGCTTGGATGCCAATGGGTTAAGTAATGATATACAACATTTCAAAAACAACAAAAAACGGTAAATCACTAATCTACAACTCAAACCCCAATACTAAATCCTAAACACTCTAATTAAACTCTCACGATAAACATTATACGCTGACAATTCGCTATTCTCGGATCCTATAATACGCCTGATGAGACGAAATAACTAATACGACAATATAATTGGTTAACTAATTATATAGAGTATTTCAAAGACAACAAAAAACGGTATATCACTAATCTTCAACTCAAACCCTAATACTAAATCCTAAACACTCTAATTAAACTCTCACGATAAACATTATACGCTGACAATTCGCTATTCTCGGATTCTGTAATACGTCTGATGAGACGAAATAACTAATACGACAATATAATTGGTTAACTAATTATATAGAATATTTCAAAGACAACAAAAAACGGTATATCACTAATCTACAACTCAAACCCTAATACTAAATCCTAAACACTCTAATTAAACTCTCACGATAAACATTATACGCTGACAATTCGCTATTCTCGGATTCTATAATACGCCTGACGAAACGAAATAACGAATGCAATGATTGCACGTGATAAGTGATGAATGTGTGATCAGATCAGGGCCGACTTCACAGTACCTGGGCCTAATGACTGCGTGGGACTCTTTTTGGGACAGTGCAACAATGTGAATTCCGAACTCAGCGAAGGTTCCACAATAACTAAACAAGAGTTATTCCTGAAGCTGAAGAAAATAGACTAATAACTGCATACCACTTAACTGATCACGTAGACGTTAATGTAAACATTGGTATCTCATCTTTTTGGACGAACTATAATTCTTTTACAACTCTCTTACAACTCGCTCGCACCCTTTCTCACTTCATGTAACCTCGCATTCTATCCTCTTTCAAACTCATGCTCTCTTCCTCAATCACGTACAACTCTCAACTTCGCCATCAGTGGATCACGTAAAATGTGTAATACATTCATTTTGTACTATTAAGAGGTTGCATCCATTTACTGCTCGCCTAAATTACTCCCAATCCAACAATAAATAATGTGCACTAAGTTTGTTTATAATTTATCACGTTAACTTATTCTTCCTCGATTGTTTTGCAGTAAAAACATAAAAATTGGTGACACTGGATTGTCAATAGAGATCGGTGTCTCAGACATATGTGACTCTGGTTGCATGGTGTTGGTTACGAGCCAATGCGTTGAAGCTTGTTTTAGCAAAAGACAACTGTTTGATGATATTTAGGGCTGGTATTTGACATCAAGAAACCTTAGTTAATGTAATAAATGACAATAACCCTTTGAAACTGACAGGATCATGCGTCTTAAGCTGACTTTTACTGACAAAATTGTCACTGTATATTTTCAAAAATTACATTTAGCCGATTTTACCATTATTTCTGATTTTAAAAAAGAACATGATCTCTATATGACTAAGTTGTCACTTTCCAGGTCTGAATATTTTGCTATACTCGCAATTTAATCGTTCATTTCCTCGCTATAGTTCTTCGAAAAATTGGAAAGTTCGTTGATAATTATCGAATTAACGTCGTAGTTCTGCCTTTCCCAACTGTTTACAGCATCAATACTATCCAGCCCACCTAGTGTTCTCCCAAAGCTGGTGTTCACGGCAATTTGCATTTCAGTAACGTCTCGCCTTGTCCCGTTTAACGACGGCGGAGAAGGTGAAACAACCCCTTCGGACAATTAAAAGTTGAGGCTATTTGCATATGGTGTAAAAACTCGTTGTTACACGAGGGTACTCGCGTGACACACGAAGGATCAAGGAAAGTCCTTGCATTTCCGAGTTTTAACGTGATCGGTCCACGGAAATACTGCTTTAACTAGTTTATGCCGTGGATACACACGCGCGTGTGTCAGCTGTGTGGATTCGCGGTGTAAATTCAAAGGATGAGCCCGTGACGTGGTTCGGAATGAAAATCTGCTTCTTTGGGGACAACTTGTTGGCTGGTGGCGCTAGTAGTCCAGCCGAGTCGGGCAAACTTTATCTTGAACGAATCGAGAGTAACGAATGAAGCCTTACAGCTAGTTCCGAAGGTAACTGAATCGATAGCTCGTTCACACAGTGTCGTACATCCTCACTGAAACTCCAACTGTCACGCGTGTCTTCATCGTGCAAACGTGTGCGAATATTGCGCTCAATTATTATTTAATCGATGAAATTACGTAATCTGTCGAGGAACCATATTGTGTAACCTAGTTCTTAGGAGTTTTTGGTGAATAAGCAATAACGATTTCGTGAATAATATTCGTCGACGAGGGATAAGGGGAAATTCCATGTTATACCTGATATATACAGGGTGTCCCAGGTTTGAATGTTCAAACTTTGTCGGTATATTCTACGAATATAAGTGGAATACAAGTCCAACAACTTACTAATTGCTATTATTGGCGGAAATTACTATCAAAATCTTTGGCAACCTCAGCTGGTAAACACAGTTTACATAAACATACTACAAGACTGTAAACGTAAATATTGCTGAGCTACGAAGTTAGGTTACTATTCCACTTGTGTTCCATATTTGTGAATTTGTAATAAAGTATTAGAAGACTTATGTTTATAAATATTCTTCCTCATTTAGTGGCATAAACAGTAAATAATATACTGACAAACTTTTGAACTTTAAAACCTGGTACACCCTGTATATACGAGATATATACACAAGATTTCTGTATAATCCTCGAATTAATTGTAATTTTTGTACCTATTAATTATACTTCTACGTTATACCTTATCATTTCTTCTAAGTAAATGAGAAATATATACACACACATATATATATTTCGTACATATAGAGATCTCATATGACATTAAAAATCGGTTAATATTTCATTCCAACCCTCAAAGATAAAAACCGCGTATGAAGCACTGCTAGATTTATAGTCTCTTAACACGTTTCAGACTGATAACATAACATATGCGTGTTATGGTATCTAATCTAACCAAAATATCCCACGACAGTCTTAATATAATCCAGTTAATAAATATTAACACGCTTATGGAAAGTAAGATACATGCGAAAAATGATTAAAATTATAGTACCTAAGAATTACTGTCTCGTTTAGTACCTCAGACTGTCAAGAATCTATATATCCTAATCAGGATTTCAAACTTTTCTAAATTATTGTTCTAATTGATTTTAATATTCACGTTATTTAATATTATGATTTATATTTTCAGTGAATGATTTCAATAGTTAAACTTAGATTTTGTGCAGATTTGTTAGAGTCTTTTATTCAACAAATTGAAAATATTTTTAATGCAATTGCAATATGATAAATGTTAATTCATTATTTGACAAATTTTCCTGAGTTTTAGGTTCTTATCCTGCTAGAATACGATATTTCGAGTAATCACTAATTTTTCTGATATATCTGAATCAATTATTACGTTTTGTTTAAGTTCAACAGATTGTTAAATATTTATCAAGAGATATACAATTTTCGCATAAACACACGTTCACATATTGAATAACTTTCGCAAATATGAAAACCGACTTTCGTGTTTCACGTTGATAAGATCGGATTCAAGTTTGCTAGTGCGTGACAGTACCACACGATACCCTTATTTACTGTTTTATTCAAATAAAAAGGTTATTTGTTACTCTCAAACAACCTTCTTTTTTATCCATAACCTTTATTCTGAAATTCAGAGAAAATTTTATTCCCCGAAAACTCGTTCAAAATTTAACCAGAGCAACATTCCATTGGAATAACGCTCAGCATTTTTCTTTCTCTTCAACCACTTAACTCGGATGTCATTAACTCTTTGCTGTACAAGATTTCAGATAAAAAGAAAGACCCATGTTGCATAGAAATTTTATGGCGTTTTAAATGCAACGAAATTGGTATAAACCTAATTTTGATAAAAATTGACTTACTTTTAGGATTTTTCCTAAAACCTGTATTGGCATGTCGAATGTTGCCAACACAAGCGAATACATTTGTAACATTCGTCGAGGGTATTACCAACTGCTTTACGTAAATAAGACGAAATATAAACCTATGCTTATGCAGCTACTGCAATATTTCGAGGTGGGACTAAAAATGTCCCAGCATGCATTACGGTGCATCAAAAAGGTGGGACACTTTTAACCCCAGCGTGCCCCAAAGAGTTGTTAAAGGGGTTATAACGCAAAGGAATAGTAGTCAGTGGAAAGGGTGGGAAAACTGTATAGATCTTTATTGAACAGGCGAACGGTTAGAACTGGCCTGTTTAGGGTCACGTAGGTCACAGTACGTCTCCAGAAAACGGGAGACAAGAGACAAAACGCAGGGATGGGATCACTCCCACATCGCTAGGATGTAGAGTTTACTTTACTGCTTAGTTTTTACTACAACAGGAGTTAATAGTGTAGTATCGCAGAATTTCCATCTCGTGTATAGGTAACTTTAGCTTAGAGGGTTCGAGGACCAGGTCGATCCGAAAAACTCCGGCGATGCGTGAGGCCCTTAGCATGACCATATTTTGTCATGTTGGGGGAGGCTTTTGGGGAAGATATAAAAGAAGGCAAAATTGGTTAGCGAACAGTGCTTGGGAAAGTTGATTGGAAGATAGTTCTTGAGAGGAGTTCTTAGTTGTGTCTTAGTTGCGAGCCATTAGTTGTAACAGGCTGAGTTCTCATTGTGTTGTTGAGTTGAGCGTAGTTTTAAGTTGTAGTCGATATAGATTCGTATGTTTAATCGTCACCCACATATTGTTAATCATTTGTTATTATTATTAACACGTTGACTGCCACGCGCATTTTACGTGGTTTGCCCATGGCGCCAACATGAATATTTTATTACGCGATGCATATTACGTTGAAATATTATTTACAACAGATTAGGTGAGTTGTATAATCGCGTTTAATGTATTTTTCGTGGTAGGGGTCACCGGTGACCCCCGCGGCGCTGTAGATCATTTTTGCCATTATCAATTGTTTAAAAAGCAACTCGAAAAAATATTTCAATTCCCGATTTTAGGACGAAGTTAGCGATGTATTTAGCGAAATGTTCCGATGACGAAGATTGCATTTCATCGAGCAATTACGTACAGAAAAAACGTCGTCGCGAATTTAAAAAGAAACCTGGAAGCGTGCGAAATGTAAGGCGATTTTGCAAAGTGTGCTATGAAAATAATTCAAATCACGTCGCCGGTCACCGGTGGCCCCTGTGGCGCCACCGCCATGTTGAGTGCCGGTCACGTGTTAATTAATAAATAGTTCTATTTATTTACCACCAACCGTAGTCTCTACAATAGCATACTCGTCCAACACTCGTAGACTCGTTTCCTTTACACTGACAGTTTATTTTTTCGCGAAATACCGATGAACAGTTCGTAACATTCGCTCGAAGCAGAACACAGTCGATGATGGTAACCCGAGAAAGTAGAAGTCACGAATCAACTCCGACCGGGATCGTTTAACTAAAATCGTGAAGTTCGTGGCTGAGAGTGATTAATCTTTCTGAACGGTGCATTCCTGACGTGTATGCTAGTTACAAGGCCGTTGGTGGTCGTGCAGGCACTCGAATCGTCGTGAAAAACTGTGTGTCGTGGAAAAAAGAACGGAAACAGGAGGGCGCGTCGAGGTTAACATTGCTGTAGCTTCGAATTCGTGTTTTTCACGCTTCCACAAGAACACGACAGTCATAAAGGAAACAGAATGGCGCGAGAACACGTGTAGTGTGGCGTGATTTTAAGCCAGCTGTTATGAATGGTCGGGACATTTCCATGGTCTCGAAATTGGTGGGCTCTTTTTCTCATAAACTTGGAATATGAAGTCTTCCAACCCTTCTAATCAGATTTTAGGTTCTTTCGCGGGCTGTGATGGTAGACTAATGTGCGTTCATGCGATGGCTTAATGCATTTTTGTTGGAATACCTTTGTTAGGCACGAGTACCTTCTGTAACTGTGTAATACTGTTTAGATATTAACTATTGTATTTGGGATACAATATATTTTGAATAGTATTCTTTACGTGATATTTACTGTGTTATTTAAAAGTGGATAGGATACTATATAAGTTTGCCTCATATAGTGGATGTTATACGATATTTGAGCGAATTCAGGATGCGATATTTAGTTAAATTTGTGTGCAGTTTATACACTTATAATTAAACAACATGGAGTAGAGTATCCTAGATTTAAACACGTATCCAATAGCAAAATTTTAATTAATTTTGTAGGTTCAACTTTACAAGTTGATTGTCCTATTTATCGATTTCACGTTTGAAAATTTGTACTACGCATGCACCTAATATGAAATTGTAGAATATTAGGTAGTTGTAGAAATATTATTAATATTTTTTAATTATTCCAGTTTGATTGAACTTCATAAAATATCATCTGATACCAAGATGTAGGAATCTGAGTATTATCAAACGAACAAAGAAATCAGCTATAAATTAGAACCGAATATATTCCAAATTTTTTAACATCCATTTCTATTTATTCGTTTATTTCTCTTTTACTTTCTCATGCAAACCTTATAGCACTATCGTCAGTATAAATTCAATTTTACAATTTGATTGTACTATTTGATGGTTTCAAAACTTGAAAATTTGAAAATTTGTATTACACATGCACCTAATATGAAATTGTAGAATATTTTTTAATTATTCAGGTTCGATTGAACTTCATAAAATGAAAGGTCCGAGCATTATCAAACGAACAGAGAAATTAGCTATGAGCTAGAATCAAATCTACTTCAAACTTCTTTTAAATCCATTTTTATTTATTCGGTAATTTCCTTTTACTTTCTGATCCAGAGTTTATGGAACTACCTGCAGAATAAATTCAATTTTATAATTTGATTGTACTATTTCATGGTTTCACGTTTGAAAATCTATGCTACGAATGCACCTGTCATGAAATTGTAGGATATTTTGTAATTATTCAGGTTTGATTGAACTTCATAAAATAAAGGATCTGAGCATTATCAAACGAACAGAGAAATTAGCTATGTGCTAAAGCCGAATTTATTTCGAATTTTTGAAAAATCCATTTTTATTTGTTCCTCTTTTGCTTTCTCATTCAGACTTGACAACATTTTATAGAGCCGCTGTCATAGTTGATAAAATATCTCGCAAGCCAAAGCTCACTAATCAGAATCACGAATAATCACTGTTGATGATCACTGACGAATAATCCAGGAATCCAGGCTGTTCTTAAATCACACCGGAAGCTAGACGAATTTTCAGAGCACGCGCATCTGTCATGAAATTGTAGGATATTTTGTAATTATTCAGGTTTGATTGAACTTCATAAAATGAAAGGATCTGAGTATTATCAAACGAACAGAGAAATTAGCTACGAGCTAAAGCCGAATTTATTTCGAATTTTTGAAAAATCCATTTTTATTTGTTCCTCTTTTGCTTTCTCATTCAGACTTGACAACATTTTATAGAGCCGCTGTCATAGTTGATAAAATATCTCGCAAGCCAAAGCTCACTAATCAGAATCACGAATAATCACTGTTGATGATCACTGACGAATAATCCAGGAATGCAGGCTGTTCTTAAATCACACCGGAAGCTAGACGAATTTTCAGAGCACGCGCATCTGTCATGAAGTTGTAGGATATTTTGTAATTATTCAGTTTTGATTGAACTTCATAAAATGAAGGATCTGAGCATTATCAAACGAACAGAGAAATTAGCTACGAGCTAAAGCAGAATTTATTTCGAATTTTTGAAAAATCCATTTTTATTTGTTCCTCTTTTGCTTTCTCATTCAGACTTGTCAACATTTTATAGAGCCGCTGTCATAGTTGATAAAATATCTCTCAAGCCAAAGCTCACTAATCAGAATCACGAATAATCACTGTTGATGATCACTGACGAATAATCCAGGAATGCAGGCTGTTCTTAAATCACACCGGAAGCTAGACGAATTTTCAGAGCACGCGCATCTGTCATGAAGTTGTAGGATATTTTGTAATTATTCAGGTTTGATTGAACTTCATAAAATAAAGGATCTGAGCATTATCAAACGAACAGAGAAATTAGCTACGAGCTAAAGCCGAATTTATTTCGAATTTTTAAAAAATCCTTTTTTATTTGTTCCTCTTTTGCTTTCTCATTCAGACTTGACAACATT
The DNA here is from genome assembly GCF_001483705.2 of Eufriesea mexicana. Taxonomy (NCBI): domain Eukaryota; kingdom Metazoa; phylum Arthropoda; class Insecta; order Hymenoptera; family Apidae; genus Eufriesea; species Eufriesea mexicana. The sequence continues at coordinate 1,005,680 of NW_016909634.1, forward strand.
TTATAGAGCCGCTGTCATAGTTGATAAAATATCTCGCAAGCCAAAGCTCACTAATCAGAATCACGAATAATCACTGTTGATGATCACTGACGAATAATCCAGGAATGCAGGCTGTTCTTAAATCACACCGGAAGCTAGACGAATTTTCAGAGCACGCTGAAATTCTGCGGTTTCCGCGCGGCCTGCAACACCGCCGATAAATTCTCTCATTTCGCCGGGCTTCTTGTTATCCTTTCGCCCTCTTTCCACGTTCTCTCTTTCTCTCTCCCTCTCCCTATCTCTCTCTCCCTGTTTCTCTGCCTCTTGCTCGCCGGCTTGTCACCAGAAAGGTTCATTATCCCGGGACAGATGACGAGTAAACGTTCCCTTAATGAAATCTTCGCAGTGATTTTACAAGGGGAAGTTTCGCGAACCGGAAGAGGGTGGCGTGCAGGAGGGGTGGCCGTCGACGAATACCATCTTCAGTCTCTCCATCTTAAGGTCCGTGTGTATGTACAACATTCCCGGGCGACGGTTCTCGAAATTCCGGAAGCTGGCGATCGGGACCCCCCGAGAACGCTTGGAAATTAAGCGGAAATACGCTTGGAACACTAGCTTGCACCAGCGCCGAAAGTATGCGCGTGGATTACCACATAGGGACGTTTTTGGCGATCTTATCCATTTGATCCCAGTTCAGGTTACGTTTAGTGGCTGTTTCAGCGGTCCTTTGTCTTTTCTACAAATTCTCCAGAAATATTTCTCACGATTATCGAATTTCGTGCGTTCGTGCGAATTCTCGAACGTTGGCTGGGCAATTTTATCATTTCTCAAATAAGGCACATTTTTGGTTTCTTCTTCGATCGAACTAAATTTTGTTCGATCTAGGGAATTTTGTATAGGTACAATCCGATGTTTTCTTTTTACTTGGATTACCACGATATTTGATTACCATGTAGGTTAGATGAAAAGTTGAAAATTTAAAGAAGAGATTTGCGAACTTGCAGAAGGGAACAGTTTCGAGCTAGATTTCTTCACTAGATCGGTCAATTCCTTTCATAAACTAGTATCTAAATATGTCTAATTTATACTGATACTTCTTCATTCGTATTTGATGTGGTTTTTATATGTAAAACAAGTCCTCCGTATAGAACTTGTTATTGTTCAATAAATAAATAATTGCTTAATATTCGTAATTATAATATAAATATTAAATTATAAATTGTAATATTAATTATAATATTATAATGCTATAATATATAGTAACTATAATAACAAATCAATAAATGTACATTAATGGGGCTACCCTTTAACTATATCTAAATAAATAATTATATAAATAAATAAATAAATAAATAATTGTTTAACATTCGTAATTATAATATTAATATTAAACTGTAAATTGTAATATTAATTATAATATTATAATACTATAATCTATAGTAACTATAATAACAAATCTACAAATGTACACTAATGGGGCTATCCGTTAACTATATATAAATAAATAAGTAAATAATTGTTTAATATTCGTAATTATAATATTAATATTAAACTATAAATTATAATATTAATTATAATATTATAATACTATGATCTATAATAACTATAATAACAAATCTACAAAGGTACACTAATGGGGCTACCCGTTAATTATATATTTCAACAATTTTCCTATAAATTGATCGATCCAAAACGAACTCTGTCTCATACCAGCTTCCTACGAATTTGGAAATACGCGATATATATCAGAAAGAAATATCCTATTTCTACTAATATTATCCGTCTCACAGGACACATACTTCCAACATATGTTCCCACCCTAGTCCCAGTATCGAATCCCGAGCCACCTAAATCAACGGGTGCAAATTTGCCAGTCTCGAGAGACGCTCATCCCTTATTGGTGGACGGAAACAGCCAACACATTGGACGTTCGGAACACTTAAAATTGTAAACGTTACTCGACCGAGCTCGTCTCGCACTGCAAACCGTAGGCAGCAAGATATTGAAATAATTCATGTCGGTCAATTTCACTAGCCACGGACCTAGCCTTGAATCTTTCATGCGGTCGTTCCGCGCGAGAATGCAATCGCTGCACCGGCTGAATTTTAAATAATGAAGTTCAGATTACATCCGCAAAGGGAGTTAAGCCCTTTAATAAACCGGAAGGAAGGTCCTCAGCGTAATTCAGCTCGCGAACTTTCCTCGATCCGGGACTTTATATCGCGGTATCCTGGACTGTCTACTTGGGGCGTTGCAACTGACCTCAGAAAAAGAAAGGGGCGAAAAAGGTGGGAAAGAATCGCTATAGATTACGTTTATTTTCTTCCCCGTTTTTCCGTGTTTATCTTTTTCCCAATGACGGCAATTCAGACGCAAAAGTGGTCGTGGTGGGAGACTAGATGTCATTTATAGTTACTATTAACCCTTTGCACTCGAGAGGAGCTTCTCAGTCGCCATTTAATCAGATTCTAAAGATGGACGTTAACCAGTTAGCTGTGATCGACGAGTATACTCGTCATGGAGAAGTGGCAGGATTTTGTGAGTATACTCGTGATGCGTAGAAAGTAGTGACCATTGGTCATTTAAATTGTAATTTTTGTGAAAAATAAAACATATTCTCCAATTTCAAGATGTTTAGAATATTCCGAGGCCAGGCCGAAATAAAACAAACAAATAGAAAATATGAATAATTCGAGATGAACTCATGCATCCCCGTATGCACCGGTTGAAACAGCTTATCAGTTCGCATAATAAATTTATTTATTAGATGTTAGCATAAAAGGGGCAAAAGCAAAAGTCGGAAAGCTGATTTATGATAGGGTTCCTTCAGGGATGGTCCGCCACAGGACAAATGCGTGACGCTGACCAGGTGCTGAGCCCATTGATGGCTGTTGGCCTGAAGTTACCTAGCTATATTTTCACGGTCACTAAAATTCATAGATATCCATAAAAACTACACAAATGTGTAGTAATCTGAAGAAGACAGCAAAGTACTTTTGCATAGTAATTGAACCTAATCTTCAGTATCTGCTTTGCTCGCGTATAAAAGTAATTAAATTGAATTTTGAATAGATTGGTTCGTGTCACCAGTTCTAGCTACCTGATACTAAGGGTACCAAAAGCAATCAATTTATCCTGGTTACAAAATAAATGTCATCTATTGCTATTGTTATTAACCCTTTATTGTGCACCTTTTACTATAATATGTTATATAAAATTGTTGACACACCCTATTCTAAAATTTCTGTTCAGATCATTATAATATCTTCTATAATGTATCTGAAGCATCACATCAGTTTATTGATAACCACGATTTTTGCAGTCGTATAAATATCACAGTGCAATATATATGTGTGTATCATGAAGAAAGTTACTAGTCTTGATAACGTAGGACACAAAGGACCTACTGGACATGAACAAGGAATCAACGAATGACAGCAATGTCCTTTGGTATAGTAATTGAACTCAGCCTTCAGTATCCACTTTCTCCGTGTACAAAGGTAATTCAACTGAATTTTTGATAGATGGGTCTGTATCATCGTTCTAGCTACCTAATTCTAAGGTGCCCAAAGGCAATCAATATTTATCCTAGCCACAAACATCGCCCACTCAAGGTCCAAGCTAGACGCCCGTGTCTAAAACATTTTCGTGGTATGAAAGGTAACGAAGGTAAACGCGATTTCCTGGAGCTGCAGCGTGGAAAGCTCCATCGAAAAACAGGCTCACGATAGCATGTCACCTGTAAACCTTGCTCTTATCGCGGGACTAACCTCCAACTAGCCCAAAGGAGGCAACCTCTGCTGACCCAGAGCACAATCTTTTATTAAATCTCATCCCCAGACATTCTGCTGGCTTAATTCCTTCCCACCGGTTTCACCTAATCAAACCCCCGGTTCCGTCTGCCTTGAGCCCAGTTTCCGGACGGCTAATGACAAACGTCTGCGACGATTTCCCCGCGTTTCACCGTCCGGCCCACTGATCGGAGGATCCGTGATTCGATCGCGGCTCCAGATGGCACTGCGACTTGGAACTGTTCGGAACGACCTGGGGCGGGAAGTCGGCCGGCCTGGATAAATCGTCAGATAATTCGGAAGTTGTTTGAATAGCCGTCGATCCCTAGACGAACTTTCCTCTCCGCCATGGTACAGGCGGTCGATCTTAATTTTCCATCCGCTCAAACGGGGTGTTAAACAGCTCTGGACTCATTGTGCCGGTGGAGGTTTAATTGAAGTAACTTGGTGTTTACGCAGCGATGTAATCCCTAGCCTCCGGCCTGATTTCGCTGATCTTATGCTACCTCTTGCTAGGCAATCCTTGCGAACCATCTTTTTTGTAACTATCTGTTGCTTTCTAGTGCCAAGATTACCGCAGGATTATTGCGAGGCATTTCCCGAGGCATTTGCATAGGTCGTATGACGCTGCTGATCTACATTGGGATCAGATGTACCTAGCCTGTAGTAGAAAACGAGATTTTTAGGGGTAAATAGCGGGGAATCGTGTACACGAAGGAACAAAGATAGGCAGGAGATCGATAGCCTTAGGGTTTGGGTCAGATTTATCAGCAGCATCTGTAATGTGACGATAGTTGAGGCACGTGGCTGGGTCGTAAAAGTGGAGACCATTTCTGGTATGATTCACCAGCAAAGTAATTTAAGCCACCGAAATCCTCGTCCCCCGATTGGTCTCCAGAGTCTCGTCTAATCTAACTTAATCAAGTGACACGGTTTCGGTACGTGTTTCGCAGTTTATCGGAAATGCGAGCAACGTAGCATCCAATAGTTTCCTTTTATTTAGGTTAGGCTTGCGCCGAGCAGCTATGGAATCGTATATTCAGGGGCAATCGGACCGGTAAGTCCTGTTTTAAGCAGTTTCCGGGAACCAGTATTAGCAGTATCACTGTCACTTGTATTATAAATCTCACCCTGGAGAAATCTCGACGAACTTAATTAGACAAGTGTTTCCACAGTTAGACTCGCAGAACGCTTCAGGAGCTAATCACCCGACGCTAAGAGCAGAGAATACTGGTGGGATAGGGAGCTCAACCCGTCAATTCCACGCGAATATGGGAATTCAGATGACCCTTGTGTTTGTCCCCTCAGACTTGAGATGAGCGATAACTCTTGTGGTATTATAGTACTAAAAAAGAGAGACGGAAAGACAGAAAGTTGATGAAAAGTAATAATGACAGACTGCTGGACAGTGAAAAGAAATTAGCAATTTTCAAAATAATATTCGTGAAATAAATTTAGACTAAAGAAAAATCGACGTATGTCTCAACTCTTGGCATACCAGGTGAAATAATCAACGTCCTTCTTACCAAGAAGGACTTTTAAAAGGGTCCCAGGCTACCTTCATACTATTGCATTTGTTTATGTCAGGATATAATTTGATTTTGTCACTGAATGACAGCAAGACACGAAAAACTATATTTCATACTCCTTATCCCTTTATAAAGAGATGATACCAATTCCCAAGATCAATTTATCAGTTATCAACAAAATGAAATAGAAAAGGTTGACAGGATTTAGAGAAACTGGCTAGATTCCAAGTCTTCTGCAGAAATTATTCTACCAGGAGCTGATGGACAATGTATTCCAAGAATTATTGATACACACCGAAAAGACGTATATCAGGATACCAGACTAACTCTGCATGACTGTCACATTTGCTTATGTTACGGTATAATTTGATCTTGTCACTGAATGACAGGAAGACACGAAAAATCTCCTTTCTATCAACCCCTCCACCTATATTTCATACTTCTTATCTCTTTATAAAGAGATGATATTAATTCCCAAGATCAATATATCAATTATGAACAAAATAAAATGAAAGAGGTTGACAGGATTTAGAGAAACTTGCTAGATTCCAAGTCTTCCGCAGAAATTATTCTACCAGGAACTGATGGACAATACATTTCCAAGAATTATTCATAGACCGAAAAGACGTATATCAGGATACCCTAGTGACTCCGCGTAGCATGCTAATAGCTAACTCAAATTTACCCGGAACCGAACCGGACGTGCGTTTGCCGAAGGAAGCTACCCCAGTCGTTTAACAGGAACAGCGATGGGACAATTAATCACGATTCGGATATCCGTTTCAGTTGATGACTATCTGAAAGCAGGCCGAAAGAAAGACTTAATCGACGCTTAATTGATTCGCGTAAACACGCCCCGGGGAGCGAGGAGGAATCGCGAGAGCCGTGGCGCGTTCGCGTCAAGGGCACTCGTGGAGGCAATTACTCGCTACTAATGAGCAGCGTTGCCGGGGCGCAATCGATAGCACGTCAAACAAGTCGAACTTTGCCGGCATAAGCGGAAGTTAAGTCGAACGAATAGGGGAGGCAGGGAGTAGGATAGCGAAAGAGAGAGAAGGTGGGCAGGGTGAAGGAGCGAGGCGTGTACAGAGGTAGCTCGGAAGCAAATGAACCGGGTCTTCCCTGGCGCGTTGTCCTTTCATCCGCCCTGATTCCAGCTGGCATTGAACTGCACACGGGGAAATCTGATCCCCTGAAGGGGCGAGATTTAGATTGTCGCGCTGACCCGGCTCGAACACCGAGGACCAGCAGCCAGGACAGGGGTATTAGACAAGTTGTTTGATGATCCGGCAAATTCGGATTGCGATATCCCTCTTGTAATTTGACCTCTTGCTGCCTGGTCGAGGCCAGTTCCTAGATCGAATGCCTTCGATTTTCTTCATGGCTCTGCTCCTTTTGGAAAAGGGTTAGGGTCATTTGTTCCCTTCCACCGGGAGGAATTGATTCTCTTTCTTCCGGCTGACCCAGGCAACGGTTGTTGATCTTCTTAATCCTCGCTTGTCCGACCTGGCGAGTGTGCTTAAGTTGTTTAGTTCGATGTTCGTGTCTTTAGAGATTGCTATATCTGTCCTGATCCCTTGTTACTCACGAGAATCTCTTCCAGACCGGATTTTTTAACAAAGAATTACGCGAGCTTTGGTCATTTCTAATCTACATGCTTCCTGTATTATAGTTTCTTATTGTTTTGTTCTATCGAGATTATGAATAAAAAGAAATAACTATCTTTATTCTATTCTTAGGAAGGTACTCATGTGTTTATCAGAAGAATCTGAAGTTAATATACTTTTGGGATGAGTCTACGCTCTTGCATCTATTTCATATAATTATCTTTATTCTATTCTTAGGAAGGTACTCATGCGTTTATCAGAAGAATCTGAAGTTAATATACTTTTGGGATGAGTCTACGCTCTTGCATCTATTTCTTGCTTCTGTCTCAATTTGTCTCGTTACTTTGTTCGCTTTCTTTGTCACAGGGTGTTCTATGACCTGGCTAATAAGAAGAGATCAGTTCTACGAATAAGGGTAGCGTTTTACTCTACTTCTGCTATGATGTTAGAATGGTTGGGCTGGTGGGGATTCGGTTCTACGAGTTTCTCAGATGACTTCTTTTCAGCAACGCAGAGTATATCTTTTGTATTCTAACTTTACGTATAGAGAGACAAAACTAGAGGGATGGAAAAGGGTATGCAATTGCAGCTCGTCCTGGTCTCCTAATCTTTATCTACAGCATGAAATCTTCACGCGTTCCTGCAAATCTTCGATGCATAGTTCAAAGGCATATCTATTTCTCCTGAGAGATTAATTTTTGTATTTACGTTAAAACGTATCTTGTTTTTAACAAATTCTTCTATTAGTCAAGGAAGGTATATCTATCTCTGAGTGCTTCTCTAGAGCAACAAGAATCCTGATCCTGATGTTAAACATTAGAACTACTGGCCTATAATGAGTAGATACATATATTATACACAGATGAAGATAATTGTAGTGGCACTAGGAAAAGGAATATCTATAAACAATTAACTTTGGATAAAAATAAAAATAAGCATAAGCTTTCACAAAAGCAGTTTACATTTTCTCAGAAGTTATAAAAATAAAATATCTGAAGGAAGTCAGAAGACTTCTATGGTAGTTTTATTGTTCAAAAAATTGCTGCTTTTGAAATTGTTAATGTACCTCGCACATCCAAGTCGATATCACACACTTTTGGGATTATGGGTTTATATAATAATTGTAGAATAATTAAAATTACTTAAGGTATATTTATCTTTGCGTGCTTTTCTACGACTGACCGATTCGAGAGAGATCCTTTTCTTTTCTTTCTTTTTTCGAAAAATTTGCATCGAAAAATCGAATGCTAAAAACTGCACAACGTTTCCATCTTTTGAAATCTTTTTCCATCTTTTTGGAAATATTTTTCCATGTTTCCATCTTTTTCTCCACACGTCGCTTCGTTTCTAGCAAAAGGGCCAGAGCGACTGATCGACCTGTGGCACAGTGTCAAGAGGGTACATGACGCAGTTCCCCTAAACCCCCAATTTTTATCTAATGTTTATATAAACATTCTTTCTCAGAATTTAGGTCTTATAAACTATTTATTCACATCTTATAACCTAGATTGATTTTCGTATATAACTAAACGTATCTTTTCAACATGTTCATACTGTTTCGTTTTGAAAACAAATTCTCGAGCAAATAAATTTTATTATATAAGAATTTATAATATACACGATTTGATTTTCTGAGTATTTTATGTATTAGATGTGGATATAAAGTGAGAAATAATAGATACATGCTTCATCGAAGAAACATGTACAAACTCTGAAACCATGAAAATTATAAAATGGAACGAGAATCATGGACTTGCGAAATTATTAAAAGGATATCGTATAAAACTGATAAAATTATATCGAATATCCAGGATAGCTTTACACGGCATTGTAATTGCGATATTCTGAATTCTCGAATTTCAATTTCACTGTTCTCACGGTTCATTTTTTTCGAGTACGAGGAACAGCAGAGGGGGAAATTAATTGATACAGTGTGTAATTGAAGAAGGGAGTGGGGAAATGAAATTATTTACCATTTAACACAGTTCCTTTGATAGCCCTTGGATTACCGAGTGGAGGGGGCGAAGCAGGTGCGGAGGAATAATCCACGGCGGTATAAAAAGAAATTTTCAAAGGGGAATTTCGATTCTGAAAGCGACGTAAGAACCCTCGATCTTCCTCCCGCGAAGACGAAGAGGATAATTTTCTTCCGCATCCAGCAACTGGATCTCTTCAATCTGTATTCAGTCCAATAAACTTACTGTCACGTTTAACGGATCTTTCATTCCATGGAATTTCTCTCCCCCACCCCGATGCAATTTCTGGGTGGTTCGATTCGAAGAATGAAAAGATAAACTCGGGAAAAACTACTTTTTTCCCGGCGAAATAGGCAAACTAGACGAGGAAGAAGTTTATGTGACTTGTTTGTATACATAAATCTTGACAGCTTCTGATAATTAAAAAGTAAGCAATATTTTTGACGATTAAAGTTTGAGTAAACGAGAAATTTTATTGATTCTTGTGTAAGGAAGTTTAATGGTCTATTTATCAGTCATTGGACAACTCAAAACTTGTTTTTCCAAATTTTTCTATCATTAATAATTTTTTTAGATTCGAGTACTTAATATTATGTTATATAATCGAATAATAATTTCAAAAAATTAACTCAGGTTGCTGCTAGCAAGATATTTGACAATTTGAACAGGAAAAAGTACTACTGTCACTACTGTAGTCACAAAGTAATTTTTACCCTTGCTTAGGAAGTCTGCCATTGCTACCATAACCTCCAAACTGCTTAAAAAGGTTTGGTTAAAAAGTTATAGACCACATAAAAGGATGAAAAATGTATAAAATAATAGGAACTATTCTAATAATAAAATCAAAGTTACATGGCCCATAAATAATATCCTAATTAGAAAGTTACAAACTTGATTTGTACACTTTTGACATCCATTATTCCAAAATTTCAAAATATTTTTAATTATTATATTGTAAATTATTCCAATATTTCAGAATATTTTATCCAAATACAATGGAACCGATCACAAACTCACGTATCGACCATAACTTCGCAGTCCTCGATCTAACTATTCTTCTTCTACGAATAATTCGGGACTTGACTTCGAAATTGTATTCCAAATATTCACGAATTCCTTGAAAATTTCCCGATAATAAAATCGTCAGCTTCTGCGAGAAATTTGCTTCGCCTAAACGTCCGTGTCAGCGATGATTAATTCTTGGCGACCGGCTAGCAACGATGAGCCTAGATGAATTTATGCGATACGAGAAATACTGCAATGACCGGTGATACGTTATCGAGTTTTTAATTCCGACTCTTAACTCGAATGGTGATGTATCGCGTTTTAAATCCAAGTTTAGACACGAACTTTCCGATGATATATAAAGGTGCACGTGGGTACACAGGCTCAGGTCATGTTTCCTCCTAGGTGGAAGCAATTTTTTCGGATTTAATGGAATAATCACCTGGTCCGTTATACCTGTGCACGTGTATACGTGAAATTTGTGACCCCATGCTACTAATGGATTCGCAGGAACGACTATTGACAGTGGATTTAGGAACAGCAGGGATAGTTCCACGTGTTCCTCTATTTGGATTATTCTCCGAATCTTTCGATCCAGTTGATAAAATTGCCATAAGTTATCGCGTGATAGTAGAAAAGCGAATAAAATATCGGAATCTCTGTCTCACTCGGAAGGGACAGGTCCTGCGAGCGAATCGCAAAGAAAGCAAACACAGAGGGCAAAAATTAGGCGGTTACTCCTGCCCCCAGAGGATCACTGTGCTCCAGGTTATATTTGGAAGATACCTTATTGTACGTGAACACACTGGGGAGTATAAAATACTGTTTGAGTAAGCTGAATTAATAGAATGGTCGAAGGACTACTTCGTCGAGGAACATAGGGAAACTCTGGATATGTGAGCATAGTGACTTTAGTAGCACTAGCGAAATCCTGATTCCTCATATATCTCATAGATCTTCATTTTTTAATTTTACGATCGATGATTGCTGTCTCCTTGGACTATTCGTTATTGAAAAAGACGTTTTAGATGGAACTTACTCCATTTTCATGGCAAACGTCCTACAGATATTAAACATTGTACTAGTATTTATTTATTTAACTATACTAAATGCTATACTGTTTTAGGATTATTGCTAGGTTAATTCTATGCAGAGGCCTGCACGTCTAATAATCGACTCCTTTTTAACCCTTTGCACTCGAGAGGCGACTCTCAGGTACCATTTAATCGGAATCTAAAGATTGTTGTTAATTAATATCTCGAATTTGGAATTGCCCAATGACGCGTGGAATAAATAAAATAATTCTACGTTTTACAGTTAATTTGCACTTTTGATTTACCGTTTTGAAAATATCGTCGACTTTGTGGCAGAAAGTCTACGAGTTACTATGTTTCTGTAATAAAGAGATCGCCAAATGCAAAGAATTACGAGCGATAGCAGGGTGAATAGGTGTGTGGATTTGGTTCTAAGTGAATGCATAGGAACATTTAGACTGCTTCTCGAAAACCAGGAATAAACAGTGGTATCGGGATTTGGGCGTTCAGGATTGTTAAGGGGTTATAACGCAAAGAAATAGTAGTCAGTGGAAACGATGGAAAAATTGTATAGAAGGTTAGAACTAGTCTGTCTGTTTAGGGCCACGCAGGTCACAAAACGTCTCCAGAAAACGGGAAGCAAAAGACACGCGCTGACAAAAGGCAAAACGCAGGAGAAGGGATCGCCCCACGTTGCTAGGATGTAGAGTTTATTTTACTAATTAGTGTTTACTACACAAGAATGATATCTGGAGCGTGTGCGGATGAACAAATGAGTGATCAACGAAGAGCATTTGTGTATGAGAAGAGAGAGTGTTAGACTTTAAATAAGGGTGCAAGGGCGAGAGCAAGGCAGAATGCATGTAGTCGAGTCATAGTGAGTAGAAAGTCGTGTATTTCAGAGTTAGTGCAATATTTTAGTTTAAATAAATCTGTTTTGTTATTAACCATTTGCACTCGAGAGGTGAGCTTCGGTGACCATTTCATAAAATTTGGAAGAGCGATATTAATTAATATATCAAATTGAATGTAATGTAACAGTGTGCGAAGTGTCGAAGTCAAATAATTCTACGTTAAATAATTACACAGTTCTTTATTTACTGCTCGAAAAAGTATCGTCAGTTTTTTAGTACAGAATCTTTGAACTTTTACTCTTCTCTAGTCAAGAAATCGTCGAGTGCAAGGGTTAATACTATCTCCTTTGCTAGAGTCTTTCTCAGCGCCCAATACCACACTACTACTAATACTCGAACAAATTTTGTGCAACTGAAGATATCTTCAATCTTTGGTCCCTATATAAACTAAATATTTTTATTGGCATAGCCAAGAAGTTAAATCCAAATATTGATCTTCTGAGAACATTGACCACCGTTTAAAATCCTCCCTTCCTTGACTAGCTGAAGACCACGTCTGCTAATCACTAGACTAAAGTCCATCACGTTCGTTTAACCACTCGTGCTACCAATAAACTCACAGACGTGTGTGCCAGAACGGTTTCTGTGACAATTTCCTGACGACGTGTATACCACGTTGTTAGCGATTCTGCGATAAAAGTATTACGACGTGCGTGGCACGTCTTTCCAGAACAAGTGGTTAATTCCCAGTTACCTAACGAACCCAGGTTCCTCGAATATTTAACATACAGAGATTGAAGCACAGGAGCCCATAGAATCATCCCTAGCAATCATTGCTCGTTAGAACCCTCGTGGAATCCCTGAGAGCCTCTGGCTTCTGACCAGACATCGATCTGGAGTATTAATAAAATAACAACAGCGTGAGACTCGTGGAGGGCCGTCAGGGTGCTTTCAATTTTCTCCATTTAGGCTGTAATGAAGGACCAGTCTGCGTGGAAGGGTGACACGAAGAAAGCGAGGGTAACCAGCCTGTGAACCCCTCGAGGTCTGAGGTCTAGGCTGACGAGAGCAGCCAGTTTCCAGCGCACTATTTCGCGCGACAGAACTTATCTAATATAGCTGGTCCTCCCTCGCGTCACCAACAAACCGAGAGCCCTGTAGCAGGATTCCTGCTCCCTTTATGCCACGCAGCCGCACTTTGCCGAACTTCGTTCGCGCTAAGAAGCCCGGCCCACAAAGAGGAAAGCCGTCGCGAATATAAAATAACTCTCTGTCCCAGGGGAATATTACACGGGAATTCGCCGCGAATCCCAAGCAGATCGATCCTCTTAATTCTTTAACGCCACCACCGGTTACCTCCATTCGACTAATACGAGTATACTCTAGATAGGGAGCTTCTTCTGTCCAACGCCAAGTTGATCTAACGGATCTAATCCAATTTTTCCACCAATATTTCACCGTCTTTTTTGACAACATTTCGAGGACTAGTGTAAATACGTAGTCGAAATGATTTGCACAAACAACCAAATCAGGTTTAGCTCGGTAACGGAGCTTCTTGATAAATTTAAGGTTCCTTGTGTCTGACTAGTAATTACATTTAGATCATCAGTGTGGATTAAATTATGCGATGGAATAAATATTGCAAATTGTACGTTGGAGTATTAAATAAGTAAGAACTGCTGATAGACACATCCACAGTTAGAATATATATATGCGTCCATAATTAATGAAATAATTATGAAAGTGGTCTAAGTCAAAATTTATAGGAAATGAGTTCATCAGTTATTTCAAATGACGTTGTTTTAAACTAAATTAATTCGATGTATTTGTTATTTCAATATTATATGGAATTCATTTAGTGTTCATTATGAAAGTGGTCCAAGTCGAAAATTTGAAAAAATGAATTTATCAATTTTTATAAATCAGCTGATGACGATAATGATAACGATTTTTTGAATTAAAAACGCGAATTTGTGAAAATAAATAGATTGTATTGGCTATTTTGTCATTATATGGAACAGTTATAATTAATAATTAATAATTATTACATAATATTTTGGATCTTTAATCTAAAATAGGAAGACCAAAAATATATGGAAATATTAACTTACTTTCATTGTACATCACTCATACACCAATAACGAAAGAGAAACGTGATACAATGCGTTTGCTACATTTTAAAAATCTCAAAATTCACGATGATAAAAGCCTGAAATAATAAAAATGGATTACTTTTCAAAAATAATTAATAAATGTAAGTGAATTATTTCATTAAAATTTTTGTTTCCAATAAAACTCATAGTTTTTTGTTAACTTGAGTCATTTATAGATCATTTAGTTAATTCTAAAAATAGTCTATTTCAACTTTAAAAACAACATTTTCGTAGGATATTCACACAAAAGTTCCCATTCGTAATAAATTTTCATTAACCGAGGCTAATAAAATTCTAAATTAAAATGTTACGTAACACAAAAATATTTTTCAATTTATTCTGATGTAATTCTTTAAATATCTCGAAACAAAAGATATACGATTTAGACCACTGTCGTAATTATGAGCACACATGTCTCATAGAAACAGAGTAGAATACAAAAGTTACTCGTAACTCGATATACGTATAATTTTCGTTCACAATCTTTTAACTATATGATATTAAGTCTCGCCTAACCATTGCCTCACGAGTATCGTATTACTAAAAATTAACCTACAATTATTAACGATTATAATGCACGCCAGGACGTACAAAGGGAAAGGCAATTTCGAGTTGACACCGTACAGTGCTGAACTAGTCTCGAGTTCCGTACATCCCCCAAAATATCTCAACTTACTCGCTTCGACCTTTGATACAGGGTAACTATAACTCATAGCCTTGCTATATTTAATATCACCGAGTGCAACTGGCAGAAATAAATATCAGAAAATTATATCGATGATCGAAATAATTTTCCAAGAAAATATCCCGCTAACAGAGAAAGGAAAAAGAGAAAGAGAACGAACTCGATTTCCAATCAAAAATCTATTCTTTAACGCGTGATAAAATGGCGCTGCAGAGATATAGAAACGCTGGAAATTGGTTTTCTCTTCGAGGTCGACAAAGCGGAGAGAGTGAAGAAAGGTACGCCTGTGTCAAGGACTTCCTCTATGCCACCCTCTGCCGTGGGTCATCTCTTCATTAGAAGCTAAATGGAGAAAATTGAAAGCGCCATATTGAAGGCTGCTGCACTCTCCGCATCGTAAGCGGCGCCACTATCGCTCGCTGGGTTCGCAGTCCTTGGGCTCTGTGTCTGCGGCACAACGGGTTCGAATCGGGTCGAAATCGAGGAGATGGCGTCGTTCATGAACGCGTGACGCTCATTTAGACGCCTCTGTTTATCAATCGCTTTAATCGTTGCTGCCCGGTTTCTATTGGTTCCCCGAGGCTTTGTGCTGCGCAGCGTTCGCTCACGAGTGTTTCGAGGGGCCGATGTAAAAGGGTTATGAGACAGTGCAATGGTAGAAAAAGAGGGACTACTGGATATGCAAAAGGAAAATGGAGGAGTACTAATCAAATCTTAGTAGTTATGGCAAAAATTTACATTATAAAGGATACATTTTAATTCAATTTTCTTGATGAGGGATTTGAAATTTTCATGGACGATATGCAGTTCTTAGAATAGGGCTTTTAGATTATGCAATATTTTTTTGAACGAAGTATTTTAACCCTTTGCACTCGACGATTTTTTCGTTACAGAGAAATAGTAATTCGAAGACTTCCTGCCATAAGGTCGACGATATTTTTGAAACGGTAAATAAGACATCGTATGCAAATTAAGACGTAGGATTATTTTTCTTCGACATCTCACGCATTGTTGGGTAATTTTTAATTTGATGTATTAATTAACATCGATCTTTAGAATATGATCAAATGGCGACTGATTGTGAGAGTCGCCTCTCGAGTGCAAAGGGTTAATATTTAATAAATATTGTAAGTAATTTCTAAGTATTTACTAAATTCCTATCACTGACCAACTATACATATTATTAACCCTCTATGGACCGAATATATATTTTTTTTGACTATAAAAATTGTATGTAACATAAAATCAACAAATATCAACCAATAAATTCAACAGTTTTGACAATTTTATTGTAACGAATTCATATTGAAAGTTTGAATTAACAACGTTTGTACTATTGTGCCAAGATAATGTGCAATAGATAGACAAGATAATTTTCCACGCCATCTTGTGGAAAAAAAGGTCATAGGGGGCCATACAGGACCTAACCTATCCTGATCGAATAACCGGTAAATGAAAAAGAATTAGAATTTTTAAAAATGGAACCACGGGAGGTATTGTAAAAATAATTATAAATATATAGAAAGAAAAATGGCGAAATGGAGTGATGAAGACGATAACATTGAATGCAGTATTTAATAAAATACCCATACATTAGCATGTAACTTGAAAGTTACACGGACCCATAGAGGATTAATGGACAATATTATTAATAAAGAAGAGACTATGAAACAAAGAAGTTGTAAATAAATATATAAATTGGTGCTAGTAGTAGTTCATTTTGCATAATATATAGTTAATATTACGAAGTACGATGTAATCATTTTTTCCATTTTCTATGTTGATTAGGTATTGTTACAAATATATTTTTGTGAGAAAATGAATATAGTGAAAAAGACTTTAGTCTGATTACGAATAAAATATTTATAGAAAAATCCAGATAGAAAGCTGATAAAAAGTATCTAATAATGCAATTTGAGAATTATTAGAGAAGCTCCTGATTATTCAGAAAATATCTAAAAATGTCCTAGGTTTCGATAAAAACTTAATAACATAATCTTTATTTTAATCGAATTAATTTAATTATCTTCTATTTCAATCTTTTAATTTAATAATTGAATAAATTATTAATTTCTAAAGCCAGGGTAAATAACCAAAACCAGTTATTTCGTTTATTACAGTAGAAACTACTTGTAATATCGTAACCTAAAATAAGTAAACGTGAAAACAATGAGCAGTGTGTATAAAGCCAAGAAATATTCTAAAAACGAGACTGTAATTCAGTCTGAAACAACGTGTGTGAGAAACTGCAAAACCGTGTTATTTTCGTTAACATATATTTCAATAATATTTCTACATAAAACAGCAGAAAACAGACGGTTTTTCCAGCTCGTGTGATTACGTACAACCTCTGACAAATTTAACAATTGCGTAATTTATATTTTAACCGGACTGCGAATGTTTATTTATTCACGAGTGCGAATATGTAAAAATTGTGCAAGAATGTGTACAAATGCAAAAATATGTCAAACATCAAAAGGAGAATACTTATTACAATATTTGGGAAATCAAAATAGGAGGCTTTAAGGATTTTTGAATTAAGAATTTTTAAAAAATTTCCAAACATTTAATCGGTGTTGTACGTATTAAATTTGTATTGTCACAATTTATATTTTAACCAGACTGCGAATGTTTATTTATTCACGAGTGCAAATATGTGAAAATTGTGCAAGAATGTGTACAAATGCAAAAATATGTCAAGCATCAAAAGGAGAATACTTATTACAATATTTGGGAAATCAAAATAGAGAGTTTTAAGAATTTTTAACTACAAATTTTTAAAAAATTTCCAAACTTTTAGTCGGTGTTGTACGTATTAAATTTGTATTGTCACCGAATGTTTATTTATTCACGAGTGCAAATATTTAAAAATTGTGAAAGAATGTGTACAAATGCAAAAATATGTCAAACATCAAAAGGAGAATACATATTACAATATTTGGGAAATCAAAATAGAAAGTTTTAAGAATTTTTAACTACAAATTTTTAAAAAATTTCCAAACTTTTAGTCGGTGTTGTACGTATTAAATTTGTATTGTCACCGAATGTTTATTTATTCACGAGTGCAAATATTTAAAAATTGTGAAAGAATGTGTACAAATGCAAGAATATGTCAAACATCAAAAGGAGAATACATATTACAATATTTGGGAAATCAAAATAGAAAGTTTTAAGAATTTTTGAATTAAGAATTTTTAAAAAATTTCCAAACTTTTAGTCGGTGTTGTACGTATTAAATTTGTATTGTCACCGAATGTTTATTTATTCACGAGTGCAAATATTTAAAAATTGTGAAAGAATGTGTACAAATGCAAGAATATGTCAAACATCAAAAGGAGAATACATATTACAATATTTGGGAAATCAAAATAGAAAGTTTTAAGAATTTTTGACTACAAATTTTTAAAAAATTTCCAAACTTTTAGTCGGTGTTGTACGTATTAAATTTGTATTATCACAACGATTAGCCTTCGATTGGTTGGCTATTTTCTTTAACCACTGGTGATACTTTATGTCAGGGATAAAACACCAGACTCCAATCCGACCCATATACAAAGAAAAAAGATAAAAACTAACCTAAAAGGTAGACGTCGTTTTTCGCTGGCTCGCATGTTCCCCGGATTTTAGCGAAACCCGAAACCGATAATCATTTAATCGGGTCGCCGCTATAATAGTCCATTGCTTACAGAATTTTCTCTTTTCCGTGTGCAGGCCGAGTGTCGTTCGCGGCGAAAATTGCGGAAATGTTGGAAAACGAACGGTAATGGGCCGTAAAGTGGGCTGCGATTATCAGGATTTATGCGACCGCCGCGTTTAACCCTGCCAAAATCTCGTTGTTATCCTTTGTACTCCCGGCGTTTTTCTTCCTGGCTGCAATTAAAAATGGCACGGTTTTAAGCGTCCTATTTCGATCCTAATTCCCTTTGAAACAGTACGGTTTCTCACTCATAAATATCCCAGTTCTCCGTATATTCCTACATTAGATAAGAATTTGATTTCAGAATTATCTCGAATTATTTCGTCCTTCCTTCAGTTCCACAAGACAACTATACAGTCTCCATTTGTTTCCCAGTAGGTAATAATACGAAAATATATAATTAGATAATCGAATAATGGAATTTAATGACTTTATATAATACTTCGATTCGACAAATAAGTCTTATGATTGTATATTTCAAGTATATTTTTCACTCGTAGGAACTATAATTTTCATTTTAGTTCTAGAAAGATATTAACAGTGGAAGTAGCAATCCTGTCAGAATGACTGATCTCAGAATTTTCCATTTTGCAATTTCTAAAAATATATACCTGCTTCTTGAAAAATTAGCATTGAGATAAATTATCATATTCAGATAAAACTGTAATTTATTTATTTATTTATTTATCTATTTACTTATTGTATTTTTTGAATTTATTTATCTTCGTGGTAACACTAAAATTTCTATATTTATAATTTCTGCTATGTTTAGGTACTACCTATTCGAGATTTATTATTATATTACCTATTATTATTATTATTATATTACCTATTAAAGATCGGTAGTCTTAGTATTAAATGCTGTTAAAATTTTATAAAACTTCTAGAAGGAATAATATATTCCTTCAGTTGGAGGTCTTTACGAGTCATTGAAATGTCTTGCAAAATAGAAATTCTTTGCGAAATAATTATATACAAAATTCTTTATAGCATATATTTTATAAAAATATTTTTTGAAAACTCTCAAATTCTTTTTAAATTATCTATATATAATACATATATAATTTGTATATCCTTTTGAAATTTCTTGTAACAATTAACATCGTGTGCAAAATTATCCTATTCAAATTTTCTATACAAAAGTTCCAGAAGATTTGCAGTTCTAGGGTTAAACATCCTATCATGAAATCGAATAAACTTCACCAGAAACTAACTAAAATTCCAATAACTCGGTTCATAGGTTGTAGGTTATTAATCACGGTGCATTTTTGTCTACCAATCAGACGAAAAGAAGTACTCAAAGAGACTCTTCCGTTCACGCAGAGTCTTATTGGAGAGGAGAGAGAGAGAGAGAGAGAGAGATATCAGAGCTCGGAAGGTCGAGCCAAGAAGTACCCGCACGCTTCGTCGCTGTCCAGCGGTGTAATTAGTTAATTAACGCGAGGAGGCGCGCGCGTCGAGGGCCATCTAAAAATCGTCGCCGTTCGACTGCGCCCTGGTAAAAGCCCGGAACGCCGTTGAAAGGCGGCCTCTGAAGGCGCGAAGTGCAACCACTCGCGCTCTCGAGCGCGCCTTGTTAATTCTCCATAGGCTGTGCCGTTTCACGGCACGGGGCCGGTCGAGGACACCGCTTAACGCGCTTCTTGCGAGCTGTCTTGCTTCTGCTTTTTATTGTCCACCGGCTGTCGTTTGTTTTTACCCTGACCAAGCGGACGCTCGAGTCACACGAATGGTCTTTCTCCATGTTATGCTCGTTGCTCGTGGCCTCCAAGCCCCGTTTGACCAACGATCGATTGTTCTTCCTCGGGTCTCATTGTTCCTCCTCAGGTTTTCGTGGAATGTTCGCGGAAACACCGAGCTGATATTTGGCATTTAACTTTCAAATGGTGACCGCTATTTTCGTAGCACCAGTGGTGACGTAACGTCGAATTGACTCCTTATCAATAATGGTGACTTGACATCAAATTGACTCCCTATCAATAGTGGTGACTTGACATTAAATTGACTTCGTATTAATATTGGTGACTTGACATCAAATTGACTTCCTATTAAAAGTGGTGACTTGACATCGAATTGACTCCCTACCAGTGGTGGTGACTTGACATCGAATTGACTCCCTACCAGTGGTGGTGACTGGACATCGAATTGACTCCCTATTAATAGTGGTGACTTGACATCGAATTGACTCCCTATTAATTCTTTGCACTCGAGAGATGAGCCTAAGTCACCGTTTAATCAAATTCCGTAGATCCATGTTAATTAACATACCAAATCTAAAATAACCAAAGATTGCATGGAATGTCAAACTGAAATAATTTTAAATCTTAATTTATTCCCGATTCCTTATTTACCGTTTCAAAAATATCCTCGACGTCACAGCAGAAAGTCTTTGAATTGCTATTTCTCTGTATGTAACGAAAATAATTGACCAAGTACAAGGGGTTAATAGTGGTGACTTGACATCGAATTGACTCCCTATCTATAATGATGACTTGACATCAAATTGACTTCGTATTAATAGTGGTGACTTGACATCAAATTGACTTCGTATTAATAGTGGTGACTTGACATCAAATTGACTTCGTATTAATAGTGATGACTTGACATCGACTTGACATCGAATTGGCTCCCTACCAATGGTGGTGACTTGACATCGAATTGACTCCCAATCAATTGTGGTGATATGACATCGAATTAACTCCCTATCAATAGTGGTGACTTGACATCAAATTGACTTCGTATTAATAGTAATGACTTGACATCGATTTGACATCGAATTGACTCCCTATTAATACTTTGCACTCGAGAGATGAGCTTAAGTCACCGTTTAATCAAATTCCGTAGATCCATGTTAATTAACATACCAAATCTAAAATAACCAAAGATTGCATGGAATGTCAAACTAAAATAATTTTAAATCTTAATTTATTCCCGATTCCTTATTTACCGTTTCAAAAATATCCTCGACATCACAGCAGAAAGTCTTTGAATTGCTATTTCTCTGTATGTAACGAAAATAATTGACCAAGTACAAGGGGTTAATAGTGGTGACTTGACATCGAATTGACTCCCTATCTATAATGATGACTTGACATCGAATTGACTCCCTATCAATAGTGATGACTTTTGAGGTCAAATTGACTCCCTATCAATACTGATGACTTGACATCGAATTAACTTGCTATTAATAGTAGTAACTTGACATCGAATTGACTCTCTGTCCATAGTGGTGACTCGAGGTCGAATGGACTCCGTATTGCTAATAGTGACATGACGTTAATTTGACGTATCCCTGGATACCTAGATATACGACTGGCTATTTAGATCTCACCATTGGATCCGTAGTCAATTGACGTCAAGCCACTTCTATTGAGATGGAGTCAATAAGAGGTCAAGTCACCACTATTGATAGGAAATTAATTTGCCTTCGAGTCTATTGTAGCGATACAGAGTCAATCTAACGCACATCGCCACTAGGGTTAGGAATCAATTTGTCGTACATTACCACTCTAAAGTTAATGGCGCCTCTGACGCACCTGCTGAGTTTCTTTGATGCGAAGTAGGATTTTTTTTTAGGTTAACTGATGCTCTTTGAGAAAATATGGGGTAGAGTGATATTGATCATTCAGAGAGAAACCGCTTTATATAGTTCTTCCGTTACCTGAAATGCCTATAATCATGCAATTATGAATATTTTCTGTATTCTAAGGATGACTGTAGGCATTTGTACAGTCAAGGAGGCTATAGATCATGTTGAGTGTTTGCAATACCAGAAGTGACCACAGACACCTAATGAAGGCTTCTATGCTCACATACTGTAATAAAAGTGACTATAGTCCTCCAAAGCAAATCGCTTGTTGCATATTAGAGATACCTATTCTTGTGCAATATCGAATACATGCTATGTGCGAATGGCGTTATTAGTGTATTATAGTATTATGGTCATACTATGTGCTCGCTAGACAGCAAATATGTCTATAGTCTCCTAACATATAGGAAATTGTTATGCATCAAAATAATTATAATCTCCAAACTTCACATGCTACGTTAGCATTAAAGCTAATTGCTGTCAAACATCAAAATCTTGCACACGTGAACAACTCTGACCAATATATCTCGGTTATCGTCTTTCGGCACAATTATACTATCTAATTTGTATTATCTGAGTCCGTAACAATAATTCTATATTTCATGTCTTCATTTACGAATCACTATCGTCGACATGCGTTCCATGCTACTGGGTGTGGTCATGTTCTTAAAACTGCACAGAACACAAAACAAATTTCGTGAAATAAAATAAAACGATTGCAGTGAAGATGGTTACACATGGACATCTGTATTTCTCAAACAAACCTATACATTCTCACATACCCTAATCAACGAACTTCTCAGTTCCTATAAAAGGTATATCCAATTTCATTGAATAAAACGATGAAAACCGAGACTGACATTACGGTTAATTTCGTGAAAGATTAACGATTAAGTTTGACCTTTCGGCGAGATAGTAAATTTGGCAATATAGGTCAAAAGTGTCTTGAGAGTGTGAAATGTTAAATTATTCTTCGCCGATGGAGCAGTACTTAATCCTAATTTACGAATTTATTAGTCAGGACTCGGTTCAGATTTATTCTCCCTGAATATTAATAACCATTTCGACGGATTACACTGGAATTGCTTTATCTTGCATTTGATAATCGTTTCAGAACTAAATTGCATTTCGTTAGTCGATTGTCTTTGTAGAATCTATGTAGCGGTTTTGGTGCTTGACGTTAAAGCAGTTACTTTAGTCGCTGATTAATGGTTATTCCCGCTAGTAAATTGTTATACTCATCGAGGAGTCTCCTTTGAAGAGTCTGAACACGATGGTTGCTGCATTTTGCGCGAGGTCTCTTTGATCATAGATCAGCGGATCTTTGCAGAGACACGTCGTTATACTCATTGCAGGATTCTTCCTCGAAGGCTGGAGCTATAACAATAATTGACCCCCTTAAAACACATTACCGAAGATAATATCCGAAAATCCGAAGAGTCGTCGTACGAAAATATTTGCATTAAATAAAAAGGTAACTCGTTACCCGGCAGCGAGAAGCAATTCCGTTGTAACAATAAATCCACCCACACAGAAATTACCTCTTTCATCGGTTGCGTATCGCGAGAAAGAACAGTCGTGAAATTTCTTCGTTGATTGCGGCAAAATTCTCCATCTCTCCTCTCATTAAAAAAAAAAAAGAGAGAGAGAAGAGAATGCTAGAAAAAAGGCAATGGGAAGGAAAAAAGGTAACCAGGAAAGGAGACGAAAGGAAAATACCATTTTACGGGGCTAAACGTTTCCATCGTCGAAACGAGCGGTTGAATTGCGCGCGTGGGAACAAAGGCGAGATTTCAGGAAATTTGCGCGCGCGCGCGCACGCGAGCGTGAGCGCGTGCGGGACACAAAGAATGCCGAAAGTTTGTTTCGCTGTTTAGAATATTTCAAGCTTCGCGAAAGTGGGAGGGACGGGTCTCGTCGTGGACCACGAAGGCAGGAATTAAATGCGGCGAGCTTTTCGCGACCACCCTCGTTTTTCATCCCACTCCCAGCATCCCTCTACACCCACCCTGGCTCACGCTGTCCCTTTCCGAGCAGCCGGCTTCTTTCTTTCTACGCCCTTTTCTGGCCAGCTCGTATTTAGGAAATTGCTAGCTCGGCTGCTCGAGTAATCGAGTGTTATTTTAAGAGCGAGAGCAATTAACGCTCTCACCGGTTGCCCATGCAGCGAGCGTAATTCTCCCGAGGGATCGCGAATATTTTTAACCGGTTGCAGAGGCGGCGGAGTATGAGATACGAATTTCTCGAGAATCTTGTTGCAGAGATAGACGTATGCTCCTCTTCGTTCCTTCCCCCTCCTCCACTGTTCTTTTTCTTCATTTTTCGTTCCGTCGAGGAACAATTCCTCGGCGCGGTGTTCGTTCTTCCATCGTCGGAATTTACGGCACGTTTCGAACGGTTTCGTCGGTCTGAAATTTATGTTGCTTTCGGTGACCATTGCCTACCCGCACGCTACGTGCACCCTTTTTTGGTAGCTCGATTTAGTGGCTCGGGAAAGGTGGTTACATTGGGCGAGAGGAAAGACCGAATCGAATTTTCATATTGAATTCCTTTGCAACGCCTACTATCCATGGTACCCTGTTTCTGGAGTAAGCATTTCTTTCGATAGAACGATGATACTTTTTCGGTGTAACGGTATGTTTCTTAACATGTTTAACCCCTTGACTGCCACGCCGAAATTACGTGTTTCCCTCAGGACGTCACGAGAGTGCACCGCTAGATGCAACATTTGTTCTATGTTTTTGATGTTCTAATAAAAATTTTTAATTATTCAATGGGGCACTTTTTATTTCATAGTATCTTCTAATTAGCGGTTATATTCAAAATGCATTAATTGTCAATTTTCATTCAACGTAGTTCAAACGCTCTGGTCATCAATGACCACCCTGACGTCACATGAGAAACCGTGGCCGGTCATATACGATCAATGTGGCAGTCAAGATGTTAATAGGTACATTTTGGATACACGTATTTTACGATTTGTCACTGCAATTGGCTAGCGTGAGATTTTGAAAATCTTTCAGAATAGTTCATGTCTTACATACAAGGTAACTGTTAACCCGTTGCACTCGGCGATTTTTTGGCCAAAGAAGAATAGGAGTTCAAAGATTTTCTGTTACAAAGTTGACGATATTTTTCTGAGCAGGAATAAGAAATCGTATGATAATTAACACGTAGAATTATTTGATTTCGATACCTCGCACACCGTTACATTATTCAAAATTTGATATATTTATGAATATCGTGCTTCGAAATTTTATCAAATGGCGACTGAGAAGCGCCTCTCGAGCGCAAAGGGTTAATCTTTGTGTCAGATGTATATACAGCGTGTTCAGAAAGATTCGGACTAAACTGATACTAAGTTAAGTGATACTAAGTTACTGAGCTCAAGTAGATGAGAAAGGTTCGTATAAACTTATATCCGAATAAGTTTATTGAAAAGATATAAGGGTTTAAAGATTTACGGATAAAATTCGTCTTACAATTAGTTATGCAGTATACGTAGTGTACGTATTAGTATACATAGTACAAATTTTCAATAAAGAATTTTTCTTTTCCTGTTGCATTTTCGAATTTTTCTTCTAAGCGTACCACAAAAAATTATAAATTTCTTTAAAGACTTATGTCTTTTTAACACTATGCCGTTCGCACCTTTAATCGGAATTCTTTTGTTTGGCACCGGTAGGACTGACTCACTATTTGCCCATGATACCAACGTAGTGTTACCGGCATTTGCTGGATAGTTTTCGCATGACACCAACGTGGTGCCACTGGACGGCATAGTGTTAATAAAGCATATTCGAACATGTTGAAATGTCTGACATGTTTCATCTATTTCACCTCAGTAACACGTAGTCCAAGTTTGGTACCAACCTTTTTGAACACTCTATATGCGTATGTATATATAGTATAGATATATAGATAATATATTGGGTTGGCAAGAAAGTAATTTCGGTTCGCATCAGTAAATAATGTTATGCTTGTTTAGTTATTCTTTCGTCAATGTTAGAATTTTTTTCTTTTGGGATGCGGTAGTCGATACCTTTAGGTTGCTATTTCGTGAAATTCCGTGTAATTTCGTTTATAACTGTCAGTTCACGGTCAGTCTTATCATGGAGTGCAAAAATAAGCATTTTCGACGCATTTTACTTTTTTATTTTCATAAAGGCAAGAATGCGGCTGAGGCTCGCAAAGAGATACGAGAAGTTTATGGTGTTGACTGTTTAACAGAACGCACGTGTCAGAATTAGTTTAAAAAATTTCGTTCTGAAGATTTTTCACTGAAAGGTACCCGCAACGTTCTGGTCGACCTTCCGAGATTTACGCACTTGGTTAAGTTTTTCGCAGATAAGGACCAGAAATTCTATGAGCGCGGGATCATGAAGTTACCAGAAAGATGGCAAAAGGTCATCGAATAGAATGGAAGATATTTGACCGATTAAAATTTTATTTACTGTATACAAAAAACTGAGTTTTATTTCATACTAAAAAACCGAAAATACTTTCTTGCCAACCCAATAGATACCGATATATAAGTGTACAGTGAATAATGTGTATGATCCTAACGACACCTAGGTATCAATTAGGTATTATAATTAGGTATCCGTAAGGTCTTCAATTTGAACAAAGCAATCTAACAGAAACACGTGTGTCCCTATTAAATATATAACTCACTGCTGTATTCGCCTAAAATTATCATCGTGCGAGGCATTTGCGGAAAATTTTACAACATAAAAATGGATGTTATGAAACAAAAATGTTTAAATTATGAAATATAATAAATACCTAGGATAAGACTTTATTTTTAAATATAATATGACTATAATATAGCGTAGACGGGAGAAGTAATTCTATACCTACAATTCTAGGGACATTTCTTTGGGTTTGTATTATTCTACATATCTTGTGTATTGTGTCTGACACAATTTTAGCAAATATCTGTTTCTACAGAGCAAAATGTATAGATTTTGTAATCCGAAAGTTTCTGTCGAAATTCAGAGCCAGAAGTTAATAAGGATTTGCATTAAATCCGTGTAAAATGATTCAGAAAGATCTAACCGCACCCAGTGTCTGTAGCTAACCCTGAAATTAATCTTTGTTTCTCGTAAATTCAAACTAGTATTAACCTAATATTAACTTAATATAACTCATCAGAGACCTAATATTAATTTCGATCTAGTTCACTTTGGTAATAACCTAACTTACCTGCTAGTGTAATATACGCCTAGGCGCTAGTTCTAACCTCGTTCACCAGAACAAAAATTACAATTGATACACCGAAAGTTTAATAATAAACTGACCCAAACTTAATTCGACCTGATACAAACACGAACCATATTCCAGTTCAGTCTCGTCCAAGTGTAATCTAGATCTCCGTTGATAAATCCTAACTTAAAATCAATTATTAGCAACTTCGCTCTAAGGTAAACTTAACTAGATTTAACCAGATTCAATATTTACTAACATTATGCTCATATCCCAAGCCTGATACTGACCTAATACTAATCTAATCTTAACCTGGTTCAAGTTTGACCTAATTCTTGTATACGTGAGACTGCTTATTAAGTTCCTTCTTTTATTTAACCTTATTCCCATGATTAAAATTGGCTAACTTAAAATTGGGAAATTTGAATTTTAGGAATACTAACAGAAGAAAGATTCCCATTTCAAGAATTCATCTATAATACGTTATGGCAACGTGTTAGGCTCTTTCCTCTTCGCGTAGAAATAAATAATTGAAAAATTAATATAGCATTGATGCATTTTGTTTCGTTCACCTCATTCCAATGATTAAAATTGGCTAACTTAAAATTGGAAAATTTGAATTTTAGGAATACTAACAAAAGAAAAATTTCCATTTCAAGAATTAATTTATAATACGTTATGGCAACGTGCTAAGTTCTTTCTTCTTCACGTATAATCCCCATACTTCGTTCTCTAATTTTCACGTAGAAATAAATAATTAAAAAATTAATATAGCATTGATGCATTTTGTTTCGTTCACCTCATTCCAATGATTAAAATTGGATAACTTAAAATTGGAAAATTTGAATTTTAGGAATACTAATAGAAGAAAGATTTCCATTTCAAGAATTAATTTATAATACGTTATGGCAACGTGCTAAGCTCTTTCCTCTTCGCGTAGAAATAAATAATTAAAAAATTAATACAGCATTGATTCATTTTGTTTCAATTAAATTCGCGAAATTTTTGTAAACCGCTATATCACACACTTCTTTGAGCAAAAAGCTCGAAAGTTTCAAGTGTCTATTCTTCTGCGGAAGTGATCGCAAAAGGGAAAAAGTAACAATTTCCTTCCAATCGACGACTCGAAGTTGAGGCTAACTTCTCGTAAGACCTTCTGCTTTCATAGAAGAGGGAATAAAGTTGCAGTATCGAATATTCCTTTTTTCGATACTTAGAGTAATTTCAATGTCAGTTCCTCCGTAGTTTCTCCTTATTCTACTTGAAATAAAACGAAGTTGGGCAGACTAACGAAATTCCCAGTGGAAGCTGACATTAACATTGAGTTGTCCTCTGCGTGGAATTCGCTCTCGCTAATTGGCCTGCGAAACAATGGCGGTGCGTCAGAAATAACATTCGGCTAATCTAAATTCTAATTTCCGCGTAATTAGCATGTAGTTTCCAGAAGCTTTCGTACCGTTCCCTACCGACACGCATTATTGCATTAGTCACGTGTCTCGTGAATGTCATATTACCTAGCTTCGTGGCGTAAGATTACTCGATATCAGATCGCATAACGCGAAAGGGAACGTGAGCTACCAGGAATTGCTATATCAGAGTCACCTAGGGGTCCCTAGATTATCAGAAGACGCTGTGTGCTTCACGATGGCGTTATATCTACAGGGACGATTTTTATCTGTGCCAAGTGTGAGGAAGCTGTACGTTTGAACCTTGGAGGCTAATCAAATCGTGAAATGTTTAGATGAAACTACTTTCAATAGTAATTTAATAAAATCTGAAGGAATTACATTATTGAAACGTGAACCAATTTGGGCAGCAACTTGTTTATGATTTCGTGTATAATTAGGTATGTATTAGGTTGTCCCATAAGTTCTTTCCGCGTCACGCTGTATATGTCCTCGAGCCGGCTATGTTTGTAAACATGCAGGATTAACAATTCTCCGTTTATGGCATCATACCATAATATATATATAATTATACCATATAGGCATAAATCAACCTTAAGCAACAAATATTGTCTATTGATTTTGCATCAAGAAAAAGGAAGAAACTTTTGGGACACCCTAATTTGTACATACAATAGAACGTGCAGGGTTCAATACTAATTTTGTCCACCCTGTATATTTCCATGACGAGGGAAAATATATTAAATATATTACACATGAGAAAACATTAGTTATAGTTATTGATGCAGTTATTAGCATAACGTTGTAAAGGTATGACAATATTTTTATTGTACCTTTGTTGAGACACAGAGATACAAAAGAGATCAATTTCGATGGTGTAATTCGACCGAACAGGAAATATGAAATATTCTATAATCAATTAATGTTAACTCGATCTATCTTATTTAATTAAATAACCTTATATGTGCCTATAATCATGAAAGTGGTTTAAGTCATCGACTTAAGAGGAACTTAATAATTTTATTACTTATTTCGTGTTGCATTCATTTATATTACCATAAAATATATTTACTTTCTACAAAACAATGAACAATTGAATCGCATTCGACGATTCTTTGACTAGAGAAGAGTAGAAATTCAAAGATTCTCTACTAAAAAAGACAGACAATACTTTTCTGAGCAGTAAATAAAGAATTGCATAATAACAGAATTGTAGAATTATTTGACTTCGATACTTCGCACACTGTTAGGTTACATTAAATTTGGTATATTAATTAATATCGATCTTCCAAATTTTATAAAATGGTGACTGAAGCTCACCTCTCGAGTGCAAAGGGTTAAAGTTTAAAAATTTATCATGTTTATTAAAAGAAAAATTCAATTTAAATATTCACTTACCCTAAAATGGAAAACAATCCAAAATCGTGGCTCTGTGTTTACTTGTACACATTCATATATATATATATTCTTCACACTGGGATACCAATGCGAAGAATAACCAACTATGTGAAGGATACCAACGTTTGGCCCAACGACAATGCTATTCCGGGGAAAGAACAAACCAATAGATCCATTCACAGGCTAAATTAATTAAACCCCGTTAACTTGCACGTGCGTTTCAATTGACTGACGTCCGACTAATTTTCGATGAATTCCTCATTGCGTGCGCGTTCCTGGGCTGATGTTAATAACGCGCGCGCCTCCGAACATTCCCTCCAACGTATAATGATAACCGTTTCGTTTGGCGTCATAGGGGTTGGGACAGAAAGAGACGCAACGAGAGAGGCAGAACAGTTTGAGCTGTTGCGAACAATTTGAATAATGAAAGTTGAAACGACCGGCCGGCCGAGAGACGGGGCCAAATAAAAATGCCGCCTCGTCGAGCCTACCGCGCTCGAGATTTCGAATTTACGAAATTACGCGAACCGTTTTGGCGGGGTTTCAATTTCAACGGGCGGTCGGTCGAAATAATTTCATGGCTAATTTCACCAATGGCGGGGAGAGGTTTTATTGCTCAGTGACATCGCGTGCCTCAGGGCGCAGTAAAAGTGTGACAATTCGGCGTGGAAGCGTTTGCAGAATGCCGACCTGATACTAGTGCAGCGCTGACAGCACGCGACATTAGGCTAGGAATGTTTCGCGAACCGTTTGTTTAGTCAAAGTCGACGGAAGCCCGCTTTGTCGACCGGAAATACCCGATAGACACTACCCCCGCTGTTTGTCTCTGACGTAAATCGATAAACTCGTTAGCAAAATTGCGACATACCATAGGCCATGGGAGAAAATTTCTTCCTGATATCAATAGCTATAGTGCACTGTGTTAGTAATGTATATTATAATGTTAATCCTTTGCACTCGACGACTTTTTCATTACAGAAAAATAGTGATTCGAAGACTTCCTGTCATAGAGTCGACGATATTTTTAAAATGGTAAATGAGAAATCGTATGCAAATTAAGACGTAGAATTATTTTTCTTCGACATTTCACACATCGTTAGATAATTTTAAATTTGATGTATTAATTAACGTCGATCTTTAGAATCTGATTAAATGGTGACTCAGAGTCACCTCTCGAGTGCAAAGGATTAATATACTGGGATACTATTTCGCTATAAATTAAAATCAAAATTTATACATCTTTTCTGCTGTTTCTCCTTTCGAAAACAAAAGGGTATTAAATAGAATCTTGTTTCTACTGGAGAAGTTTAAAAATTTATCATGTTTATTAAAAGAAAAATTCAATTTAAATATTCACTTACCCTAAAATGGAAAACAATCCAAAATCGTGGCTCTGTGTTTACTTGTACACATTCATATATATATATATTCTTCACACTGGGATACCAATGCGAAGAATAACCAACTATGTGAAGGATACCAACGTTTGGCCCAACGACAATGCTATTCCGGGGAAAGAACAAACCAATAGATCCATTCACAGGCTAAATTAATTAAACCCCGTTAACTTGCACGTGCGTTTCAATTGACTGACGTCCGACTAATTTTCGATGAATTCCTCATTGCGTGCGCGTTCCTGGGCTGATGTTAATAACGCGCGCGCCTCCGAACATTCCCTCCAACGTATAATGATAACCGTTTCGTTTGGCGTCATAGGGGTTGGGACAGAAAGAGACGCAACGAGAGAGGCAGAACAGTTTGAGCTGTTGCGAACAATTTGAATAATGAAAGTTGAAACGACCGGCCGGCCGAGAGACGGGGCCAAATAAAAATGCCGCCTCGTCGAGCCTACCGCGCTCGAGATTTCGAATTTACGAAATTACGCGAACCGTTTTGGCGGGGTTTCAATTTCAACGGGCGGTCGGTCGAAATAATTTCATGGCTAATTTCACCAATGGCGGGGAGAGGTTTTATTGCTCAGTGACATCGCGTGCCTCAGGGCGCAGTAAAAGTGTGACAATTCGGCGTGGAAGCGTTTGCAGAATGCCGACCTGATACTAGTGCAGCGCTGACAGCACGCGACATTAGGCTAGGAATGTTTCGCGAACCGTTTGTTTAGTCAAAGTCGACGGAAGCCCGCTTTGTCGACCGGAAATACCCGATAGACACTACCCCCGCTGTTTGTCTCTGACGTAAATCGATAAACTCGTTAGCAAAATTGCGACATACCATAGGCCATGGGAGAAAATTTCTTCCTGATATCAATAGCTATAGTGCACTGTGTTAGTAATGTATATTATAATGTTAATCCTTTGCACTCGACGACTTTTTCATTACAGAAAAATAGTGATTCGAAGACTTCCTGTCATAGAGTCGACGATATTTTTAAAATGGTAAATGAGAAATCGTATGCAAATTAAGACGTAAATTTATTTTTCTTCGACATTTCACACATCGTTAGGTAATTTTAAATTTGGTGTATTAATTAACGTCGATCTTTAGAATCTGATTAAATGGTGACTCAGAGTCACCTCTCGAGTGCAAAGGATTAATATACTGGGATACTATTTCGCTATAAATTAAAATCAAAATTTATACATCTTTTCTGCTGTTTCTCCTTTCGAAAACAAAAGGGTATTAAATAGAATCTTGTTTCTACTGGAGATTTTGTAGCTTTTTTAATCTTTTGTCAAAATTGTGACACACCATAAGCCACGGAAGAAAATTTGTTCCTGATATCAGTAGATATAGTGCACTGTGTTAGTATAGTATATTATAACGTTAATATACTGGGATACTATTTCGCTATAAATTAAAATCAAAATTTATACATCTTTTCTGCAGTTTCTCCTTTCGAAAGCGAAAGGGTATTAGATAGAATCTTGTTTCTACTGGAGATTTTATAGCTTTTTCAATCTCCTGCCAAAATGACGACATATTATAAGCCACGGGAGAAAATTTGTTCCTGATATCAATAGGTATAGTGCATTCTATTAGTGAAGCAGATTATAATGTTAATATATTCGGATAATATTTCGCTATAAATTAAAATCAAAATTTATACATCTTTTCTGCAGTTTCTCCTTTCGAAAACAAAAGGGTATTAGATAGAATCTTGTTTCTACTGGAGATTTTGTAGCTTTTTTAATCTTTTGTCAAAATTGTGACACACCATAAGCCACGGAAGAAAATTTGTTCCTGATATCAGTAGATATAGTGCACTTTGTTAGCATAGTATATTATAACGTTAATATACTGGGATACTATTTCGCTATAAATTAAAATCAAAATTAATACATCTTTTCTGCAGTTTCTCTTTTTAAAAGCGAATGGCTGCTACATAGAATCTTGTTTCTATTGGAGATTTTGTAGCTTTTGTAATATCCTGCCACAATTATCCGTGTTACGTTTAATCATAGGGAAAAATGAGATTTGACTACTAAATATAGACATTAGAATCCATGCTACCGAATTAAATCCACGTCAACAAACTTTCTTCAGACTATTAATCTCTGAAAATAATTTACATTTACAATTTATTAATAACGTATATTAGAGATCCTTCTTCCAATCCTTCTTTTTTTATCAAATAAGGACTTACAATATAATATAGTATACGACATTACAATACTAATTTAGTTGAGCCTTCAGCTCTAAGGTCAGTTATCAGTCAATGACACTATTTAAGAGGATATTTTTATAATTGCTTTAAAAAAATCAATTTTCTTTTTTTTGCATTTTCTCAAGGTAGGCACCTTCGAAAATCTGAATTAGTGAAGCAGATTATAATGTTAATATATTCGGATAATATTTCGCTATAAATTAAAATCAAAATTTATACATCGTTTCTGCAGTTTCTCCTTTCGAAAACAAAAGGGTATTAGATAGAATCTTGTTTCTACTGGAGATTTTGTAGCTTTTTTAATCTTTTGTCAAAATTGTGACACACCATAAGCCACGGAAGAAAATTTGTTCCTGATATCAGTAGATATAGTGCACTGTGTTAGTATAGTATATTATAACGTTAATATACTGGGATACTATTTCGCTATAAATTAAAATCAAAATTTATACATCTTTTCTGCAGTTTCTCCTTTCGAAAGCGAAAGGGTATTAGATAGAATCTTGTTTCTACTGGAGATTTTATAGCTTTTTCAATCTCCTAGTATGTAAAAGGATTTGTTCGAATTCGTAAAATTGGCAAAGTTATAGATGTTTAAAGTATGGTATACAGGCATTGCACAATGGGTAACGAAAACTTTAAACGCGTTTTTCTCGAAACCGTATTTTTTGAAATAGTTGACGGGATATCTCACGTTTTAGTTGACCGATTGTTTTGAAATTTGGAGGAGATGTTCACCGGATGTACCTTCATCGCATGAACCACTGATATTAAAATCTGACAACTTTTTCTATTTTTGTTTACCACCCAAAGAACGAAAAATACACTGAAAATCGATATTTCAATTTCAAAATGCTACCATTTTTTAATCTTCGAAATTTCGCTATTTTGGTGGTTCACGGCATAGCTGTATTTATACTGATTAAGCTGCTTTTTAGTTTTCTCGTTTGGAATCGTGTCATTTATTCGAACCCGTTTTTTAAAACATGATTTACCAAAGACTGTACAATTTCCATAATTTTTAACCGTTTCGTTGAAAAAGAAATTGAAAATATTCTTCAAGTATAAATAAATCTAAGCACAATAAGTGCATACCAAAATGTATGCGTTTTCTAATAATTAGAAAGCAAATAATTATTAAGCAAACACGATTCTCACAGACCGAGTTACCAGAATACCGTCTTAATTGAATCAGCAATCTTATTATACTATGTCTCGCGTTATACCCGATGATCCAAAGCAGTGCATACTCGTTTTCGGACACAGGTATTTCAAATGCATGTACACTGGCAGAGAAACGGGACATATCTTTCCATCAGGAGTCTGCTGAACTCTGGATCTTCCGCGTGTCGCCACTGGAACGCAATTGCGCGCAATGCAGAAACGGATAGACGTGGTTATGCGACAGTAAATTTTAATTGTGCGCCTGCCTCTATCCACGGCGCGATATGGCGTGTTCAGTTACCGGGCCATGATCCCCTGTCCCGATTCTGTTGTTGGCAGACCCGGCGTACTGTGGTGCGGTGTGTTGGCACGCCTGCATGTATGCGTGTGCGTGCCGTTTAACTCGCCACCGGGACAGATTAGTTTGCAAACAATTCCATTTCTATCCCTGTCGTCGACCAGTCGCTGATGTGAGCACACTGGCTAGAGCTAAGGAATTGAACAAAACACGTTCTGCAGCTTTTCCATCGCAAAGGAAATTAATATTTTGAACGCTCTCTGTGTAAATGGGGATTGAGAATGATTGCCTTTCGAGATTACCATTTTCCTCTAATTGCGAGTGCTTTAAACAAGTCGTTGCAATTTGTGGACAATTTTCAAAGTAAATTTAGACATATCAGGATTTGTACGTTATTTTTATCAAGTATGCCATTTTTAGAATAGTGTTTACGACTGTTTACACCTAAAACATTTATGTCCATTAATGGTGAAACGATCGGTTGAGGGGTGTCGAACCTAACCTAAAATAACCTAACCTAACCTAACCTAACCTGACCAGCCAAAAAGCAGGCAGTATAATAAACAGGAAAGTCTTCATACTCCTTCATCTTTCAGCCATAATTATATAAAAGGAAGTAATTTGGTGGCAGTAATCTTTATAGATTGTAACATTTATATCTAAATAAGATGATCTCTAATTTTGTATACCCGTTCTGTATTATATATATAGAAGTGGGAATATTTGAACGGTTATCAGGTCGAATAGTGGCTAGACTAAACACCTCTCGGTGCGAGGAATGAGCTGCTCGAGTAGATGTTTAGGTTAGGATTGGGTGTAAAAGATGAGCGAATTCCTGGAGTGTACGCGATGCGTTCTGGGGATGTAGCATGTGTGTGTATAAATAAAAGGCGAGTGAAAGATGAAGAAGGGTCAGATAGCATCAAAAGATAATATACTATACTATACTATACTGTAGGATACCAGAAGAAATCGCGAATCGGCTATTGCCAACAAAAACAAATTGTAAACCGATCGATATCTTCTAGAAGCAAATCGAAAAGTTATTCTATATAACAAAATTAAGTTGCGCGACTCCTCTACGGGGAGGTGAAGCGTAGGTTAAGGAAAGCATAAAAGCGTGGTCCTTGACAACCAAAACAGAGTCCTTGGAAATCGGTTGTGACCAGCACAAGCGTGAGTCGCTTGGTGTTGGAAAGAGAGTTTTAAAAGAGTGCGTCTTTGTGTGTTTTCGTTATCTCGGTGTTCTTTCCCTGAGTTAAATCAGCTTACGAGTTTTGAGTTTGCGTTATCGTGTTCTTGTTCTTTCGTGAATTTTCGGTGTCCCAAGACCAGCTTCGCCATCCTACAATACTATGAATAAAGAAGAATCCTAATGTCGCTCAGCAGCGGGATTAAGTAGCCATAGATAAGTATAATCGTTATTACTTGTAGTCATACTAGCTCGCAGGAAATATATATTAGAATCTAACATCTCTTTTTCTTCCACGCCAATCGCATATATCCCTACATGTATATAAGGCACTTTAACTACGTGGTCTCGCAAAAAGGGTAAAAGATATTTTTTGGACGAGTCTTATCACTGACCAACAGCAAGATGTCGTAAGTTGCCTGAGATGAGCCAAAAGCCTGTATAAAATACTGTGGCTTCGTGCACCAGCAGTTGCCAAAACGTACATAATTCCTTGACAATGCCTTTGCCAAACCTTTTTCCTCGAGCAAACTATTACCAACTAGTCACAACTTTACCAACTTCGCTTAACTTACTCTAAAGTCTTCTCGTACAATGCCTTTATTCCATGAGAGCAAATAAGTCGAGGGCATCTAGTATCATTTATGTCATATTTTGTTGCAAAAACTGTTTAGGGTTTCGACATAACCTTACACGT
Organism: Eufriesea mexicana; assembly: GCF_001483705.2. Lineage (NCBI taxonomy): Eukaryota > Metazoa > Arthropoda > Insecta > Hymenoptera > Apidae > Eufriesea > Eufriesea mexicana. The sequence continues at coordinate 1,042,561 of NW_016909634.1, forward strand.
GTTTGGGTCTATGAAGCTATATTAGCTCCGAAATTCAATCAAGTGATTCGTGGCGATGGGTTTCCCTTTCGAACGCTTCGCGAAAAACAGTGGGGCTCTAATTATCCCCGCCACAAGTCCGACTCCAACGAAGTCCTAACAAAGTATTCACAGTGAATTCAATCCGCGGAACATCCCAAATGAACACGCAGAACATCTCCCGTGGGTCAAACTTTTCCAACAAGCGGAACTTTTTTATTAGCGTCCTCGTGGAAACCGACAGGGCGATGCGTGAAAAAGGGACGGTGTAACCGGGTCATAATCGACGAACTTGCTATCCACTCATGCCATCTGTCCAGCAGGAAGCGCAAAAATCCCTGCACCAACTTGATTTATGACGATGCTTGGACAATTGTTGGACCCCGTTAACGAGAGTTATTATCTTCGTGCCCGGCATCGATTTTCCTCTCCTTTCGTGCTTCTGTCTTTAAATATGTATACAGGCTACCTTGTCTAGCCTGTGCCACGCTGATAAAATGTACCAGAAAAGAGGAAAGCTATTAATTTCGCTCACTATTCCGAGCTTTCACGTGCAACCTGTGTCCTCTAGGAAATGACCAATTATAAAAACCTATGGCAGGCGAACAATAATTCTCGACGTCAACTCGACGAGTATGTAGTGTACCTAACGATGGAAAATTTCTAAATATTTTGAAAATACTTCAAACGGGAGCCGCAAATTCGATATTATAATGACACCGAGGAACTCTCTGAAGTCCAAGACTAAATTTTGATATTTTTATTATTACCATTTCTCATTTTTCATTGTATTTGCCATGTGCATAGTGCATATTCACGAGCTACGAAATGCTGTACCAATGTGTCAATTAATAAATGAGTGATTGGCTTCGTTACAGAGAAAATATCAGGATATGATTTCTATTTGACACAGATTATATCTAAAAATTGGAAATAGTAATAGTTTCATAAACTTTTGCTACGAGAGCCTAAAATTTTTAATACCTTACTCGTATGGAACAGCAAATATGATGTTTCGTAAGGACAAAGGGAGAAAGAATGGACTCGTTTATCGGTTGCTGGAGCAACGATTCGATATAGAAGCTTGATTATTCGCGTTTTTGGGGCTGCGTTTCATTCCTGTGCCGTGATGGGGAGGAAAAAAATACAGCCAGCGCTCTGGCAGTGTTTATGTACTTTATCAAAGTAATAACGGATCGTTAGGGGCGGTGGAATCGCGGGTGCACGGCCAGCTGGATGTGCACGCGATTTTTATGCGAGAAGATCGGCGATACGGGACGGGAAAACAGATTTTAATTCGAGCGTGCGTCGAGCGGGCCTTCAGAGTTTGTTATTGAAAGTAGTTTCGATTATATTTCTGCTAGTAATGGACGGTTGTCGGCGCCCTTATCGAGAAAAGGAAATTTCCAAGCGCGATTTCATTGCCGTGGCGAATTCAAATTTCCCTTGCATTATAATTAAGCTCCTTTTGCTTTGTTGCCGGTTCGATAGCAAGGTTGCAAGCATTTAGAGTATAGATTTACGGCGGATACAGATTGCAGTTCGTTTGTTGTAACATTTAAGTCATTGATAATATTATTTACTTAAAAAAGATACCGAATTCTAAATTTTGTCAGTAATATACACACCATAAATGGGAAAATTGGGCCCGAAGTGTAAAATATCGGACACAAATAGTTTTATGGTGTTATTTTATAATATTATTTATTTAATATCACAGGAATTTTCACAGGAAAATTACTTGTCTCCATAACACAGACAAACGTCTATCTAAATGTATATATAAATATAAAACGTATATATAAACGTATATCTAAATGTATATCTAAATCCTATAAAATGTACCAAATGCTCATGTGGCAAATTGTACACCTGCATACACATTAATAA
>NW_016909634.1:1045175-1059255 GCF_001483705.2 Eufriesea mexicana
TTGGAAAAGAATTGTCCATTTTGTTCAATTCTACTTAAATAAATGAAGTTTAGAGTAAAAGAAAGTGAAGAAAGTGATTGGTCTATTATTCGAAAATTCTACGATCTAGTCACTTTTGTTTCCCTAGTAGTTCGGATGTGGTAGTCTCTACTACTGTACTAGTAGTAGTACTGTACTAGTTTTAAATCGTTGATGACACAATATAGTGACGTTAATCAGTACTAAAAATGTAAGCTCGACAACGAAGTCTCATTTAAAAAATCTTTTCTACCTTTGTAGAAGATCACAGCCTGTTTGACAGTATTAAGATGTGCTTTATACATTTATTAGACAATATATAGTATATATTACCAATTTGGTAAGCAGATATTAACATACTTTTATAATACGCTGCTCCAGTAACAATTTATTACATGGACAAAATATAAAAGATTGCTTTTACACCTTCAAATCTTAAAAAGTATACATCTTCATTATTAAATAAGTAATATTATAAAATAACACCATAAAAATACGTGTGTCCAATATTTTACACTTCGGGCTCAACCTTCACATTTATGGTGTGTATATTACTGACAAAATTTGGAATTCGGTAATATACAATATTATACAGACAGTATGTAAAGAAAATTTTCTAATACTAATTTTAACTCGTTGATGACACTATATAGTAGTGTTAATCAGTACTAAAAATGTAATCTCGAGAAAGAAGTCTTATTTAAGAAAACTTTTCTGCCTTTCTGGTGAATCGTCTTGACAGTATTGAGATGTGATTTACATTTATACATCGTTTAGCCAATACATAATGCACATTACCACTTGTTAAGCAGTAGTTTCATGATACACTGTTCCAATAACAATTCAATCGGTGAAAAAAGTATGAAAAATTACTCTTATAACTTCCAATCTTCAAAAATATACGTCATCCAAATCGTAAACTGTGCGTGCAAAAATTTTCAACATCCAGGATTCCAATCACACATCCATTAAACATTAAGCCAACGAGGCAAAGCATCGTCTCAGTCCAAAAATCCAATTCCATACCCAATTAGACGTCCATTTGCAGTGCCCCAAACAGTCTGAATGCTACTGCGCACGGCAACCCGCCTAGCAACTTCAGAGACATCCGGCCATTCTTCAAAGAAGGAACACCATAAACGGCTGTCCCCCAGGAATTCATATATTCCCGTCCAGCCATAACTGTAACAGCCATCTGCCGAGCTGTCAGCTCGTCGGCTGCCGCGAAACGCGTCCGTCGTTCTTCCCGGGATTCAAATTGCACCGAGAGGCCATAAAGTGAATCTTCGGTCCCCGACCGGCGGGCGTAGCGAGCTTTTCACTGTTTCTCGTGAAACTTAACGGCTCCGCCCATATCGACGACCGTTCGTTGTTCGTAAGTTTGGACGAAAGTTGCGGGGAACTCGAGCGAAAAGCCTCGACCACGTTCGACCGATCGCGAAAACGCCGCCGACGTTTGCCCAGGTAACTCTCGCGAGACTGGACCTCGTCTATGGCTGTCACCGACTTCGAAAACGGATCGATGCATTATTTTCGAGACCCGCTGAAACCGTTTCCGAGAGTTCTATTCCCCGAGGACTCCATTCTTCCTCCAATTGTTTCAACTATATAGATTGCTTCGACAGAAAGAATTTATGGATCCTGTGTAATTATTCAATAGTCCCCGACAGAGCCTCCTGAGCATCTTGACTTTCGCATTGAGAGATTCGGCAGAGAATAACTTGGTAAATTGCCATTTCTTGTTTCCTGGATGCCAAGATATATTGATTTAATCTAACCGATTCTTGAGGGATTTCTTAAAGAAGGAAAATGCTTGCTTTATGTCAATTTTATTGAATATATCAGCACGTATCGTAGGCTTCCGTAGAGAAATCTTTCAATTCAATTTTCTTGAGAATCATATTTCTTAGAAATAAATTATATCCTTTGCTCCTGAACTATGCTTGGCATTAGAGGTAACGATCATAGAACTTAATATAGGAAGTACTAATTTAGGACAGAATGGTTTAAGTAAAGGTGCAGGCGAGTCAATGTGTAAGGAGTCCAAGTCAGTCTAACAGTTCAATCTAAGACAGTTCATCAGTCAGTCAAAGGATATCCAAAGTCTAAGAGTTCTCAGTCAAAGAAAGTGTGTCAAAGTCTAAAGTCGGTTTGTAAGAGTCAGTTTAACACTTTGACTGCCACGCTGGTCATGTATGACCGGTCACGGTTTCTCCTGTGACGCCACGGTGGTCATTGGATGAACAACATTGAATGAAAATTGACAGTTAGTGCATTTTGAATATAACCGCTAATTAGAAGATACTTTGAAATAGAAAGTGCCACATTGAGCAATCAAAAATTTTTATTGGAACATCAAAAGCATATTAGAACAAATCTTGCATTTAGCAGTGCACTCCCGTGGCGTTCTGAGGGAAACCTGTGATTTCGTGGCAGTCAAAGGGTTAAGAAAGATCAGAAGAGCGTGCCCATAGCGAATGTTTCTTGTTTCATAGTCAGTCACCAATTATCGCTGGAGACATTCACATGTGTCAATACAATACTGAGTATGGCCATCAAAAGGGCACTGTAGCCGTTTGATTATTCTGGTCACTGATCATTTAAATTCTGTAGGAATTCTAGAATGATAAATGACAGATCCATAATCGCTCGAGATTCTATTTATAAGCTTATTCCATTCTATTAGGAAGCCAACAATACTATCTTAAGTCAATCCACCGAAAATCCGATGCTACATAAAGGAGTCTGCAACATGCCCTGAAAGTTTCCTAAAAATCGACGATACGCATTCGGAGCTCTCTTCCGTCAAGGATCGCATTCGCATTTGATACAGCAAGTAGGCAGATCGATCTGGTTTCTCCTAGGCTCCGAACCAACAGCCCTTCACCATAATGCAAATCAGCTGCAAGGTTTTCTTCCCCAATGTAGAAGACGTTCACCCTTTATTCCCCGGCGGAAAATCGTGGAAAGGAGTTTTACTTAAACTCGCCCCATACCACTGCACGTTGAACAACAGGAATACTCGTGGTTGGCTCACGTACCATCCTGTTATCTGGTCCCTTCGCAGAATATTACCGGTATCGTCGCGGCGAGTCGCCTTTTTCCTTCCTGACAGCCCCGCCACGCTCCTCCAATTACCTTCACCTCCGTTTCTCCCTCTTTTCCCTCTTCCTCTCCAGGCCGGGTGAACTCTGTTCGGACGAAATTCATCAAGAGAACACCGACTACTACCCTCCTCGCCTTACCTTCGCGTTCCTCTTCCTTGGTAGGAGATTCACACGCACACGCAGCAGTGGCTAACTGTGGCCATGGATAGCTGTTCGAAGCGGGAAACGCGATTTCCTACTGGGAACGAGTTCCATCGTGCATGCTACGCGCGACGTTTCCAAGCTAGAGGTTAAGATGACGGCGGGGAGCGCGTTTTTCTTCCGCTCCCGCCTTTTCTCAACCCCTAGGCTGAGTTATATCGGGCATGGTCTACGTTTGTCGGGGATTCGATGATTTCTCGCCACGAAAGCACCAGGAAAAGTGTCTTTTGGGGAAAAAGAAGTACGTGATAGGTTAAGTGGCTCAGGGGAAGTTTGGTTGAGTTATGGAGGCAGTTCGATGTTGGGGTCTTGGTTACTAGCGATTTACGTTAATTTTGATATCTGGGGCGAGTTTGAAGGGAACAGTTGTACCCGCTAGATGGCGGTGCCTTTGGGATCTGATCCTGATAGCTATATTCAGGGTGGTAATCTTCTGGAAATTGTTAACTGCCTTTTTTCTTGGGTTTCATAGTCTTGGAATGATTTTTAAGGTAACGTAGCGTAAATATACAGCGTAAGTAGTGCGGATAAATTCGTTTTTCTGCTGTAGTACTATAGAGTACTGTAGAGTGGTATAGTGTGTTCGAGAAAAGAAAGCCCAACGATCCATCCGAGATTTTCATCCTCACGGCTGACAAACTCCGCTGACACGCTCTCGATTACAGGCAGTGACCGCTATTAGCTGGAAAATGACGAAGATAGGATATGGCAGTATCTGCATTAGTTTCCTGTTTCATAGTAACTTAAAAAATTACGCCAATTCGGTCAATAGCGGTTACTGTCTGTAATCGAGACAGTATCAGCGGAGTTAGTTAGACGCGAGGATGAAAACAAGCTGTGCTACCTCTTCTCGAACGTACTACAATATACTATAAAATAGACTAGCAAAGACTTATCTAGTTATAACACAATCTACCTGCGTGATTACTTTTTCGGATACAGTCACGAAGACATTTTAACACTAGAACTACCAACCTGTAACGGGTATCTAAATATGAAATACATTATTGATGATAATCGAAGCAGTACAATGAATTTGAAACAACATACGTGATTACGATCACACTCGAATAAAAATCAATATTAATTTTGTCAAAAACGACTGTATACTGTCAGCAATTGCAAATATAAATATATAAAACGAGCTATTTTGGCTCCTTTGCTAGTTCTAGTGTTAATTATTGGTAGAAATAACGTCATGGGATTGGACCACATAGCATCGTGTACCAGAGAGAGAGAGAGAAAATAGCATATATTAAGTTCGAATGGGATAGAATAATCCGAGTATGAGGGTATTGGTATAGACCCACAGTGTTAATCATTAACATAACAAAAAGACCATAACGGCACAGCCTACCAGACTATTGTGTCAGTATGTGTCGTCGAGAAGCTAAAGATGAGGACCTCGGTAGGGTCACGGGCGAAATCAGACAGAGTGAGTGAAGTACCCCTTTTACTGCCGTGCCGCTCCAGTAGCAGCTACTCATCTCTGCATAGTACCTCCGGAGAAGAATAGCATGATTAACCCTCCGCCGGTGAACGCCGGGTCACTTGTGACCCATGTCTTCGCTGTTTTATCTAACAGTTTAGATTGTGTGGTTGAAGGAGTTCTGCAACTTCAATCTAGCCTCTCTAATCCTGTGTTCTATTCAAGGAAAGAATTCTATAGGCAGTGTTCGATATAGCAGTGACTAGGAAGATGAATTTCAATTACAACGAAGCTTCACGAAACTGCCATAATGTCTAAGTGTATAGAAACAGCAAATCAATGTCAATGAATTCTGAATTTAACAAAAAGGAAAGAAATATACAGGGTGTCTGAAAAGAATGGGATCAACCTCAGGCTACCTGTTTCGTACCATAGGTCGTGTTTATAGTACAACTATTACTTTAATACCTTTATTTTCTGAAATAATTCTCAAGACTTTATTATTTTATTTTTATTATATTTATTATTTTGTTTTGGTAAGGTCGATGGTTAGACGTGACTCACCGCCGTTCCTATGGATTAAATCACATATTTAATCCTTTGCATTCGACGATTTTTTGGCTAAAAAGGTATACGAGCTGAAAAATTTTCTGCTATAAGGCTAATAATATTTTCCTAGCAGTAAGTAAGAAATAGTGTAATAATTAACAGGTAGAGTTATTTAATTTCGATACCTCGCACACTGTTACATTACCTTAAATTTGATAATAATAATTAACAGGTAGAGTTATTTAATTTCGATACCTCGCACACTGTTAAATTACCTTAAATTTGATATATTAATTAATATCGATCTTTCAAATTTTATGAAATGGTGATTGAGGGTTAAATGCAAAAGTACAGGAAAATTGCAACTACTAGACTCGACAGATTGGACCCACGTGCAATAGACCCACCGATACGTCGAATGAACACCTGCTTATAAATTACGTCATTGACTACCGAAAAGCAAGTTCCTTGACAGTTTCCTAGTCCTCAATCAAAAGTCCTTGCGACACACTCACGATCAATCAAAAAATTATTTTTACTGCACTAACAATTATTCTTAACCAACCAAATCAAACTCAAGGAAATACTGAACAGGACACGACGAGACATTACAGGAATCAAAAATTGAAGTCAGTACGAATTCAACACCCGTCAAGCAAACATCTTATAAATATTGTAAAACGCGTGTCAGAAACGGTACTTTCACATTTAACTATTCTACACTTTAGTTGCAATAAATAATCCTGATACTAGTCACATATATACGATCTACCTTAAATTACACTCACGATCCGTAAAAATATAAAACTAAACACGCAATATTAAGTTGGCGCGTGATACATTTGTGAGGTTCGGTTAGCTATGGTTCTACGGTGCTACAGGATGTTTTCCTGATGGCCTCAACATCAATCTATGGGGGGCTCCTCCACGGGGTTTTTATCATTCTTGTAATACCTATGGTACTGCTACCGGTTGGTATTATTACTCATGATCGTCTTTGCTATGATAAGTAGCAGGTAGAAGGACGTAAGGAAGAGATACATTTCGTCCTAGGCCTGCTAGTGGACTCGTCAGCAAAGCTATCCAGCAGCCCCTGTCTTACACTTAGCTAGCATAGAAACGTGTATTCATGGAAGTCGAGGATTCACCATGCACTTGCGAGAAACCTCAAACCTCCATTTTCCATCTAGCGGCGAGTATGTGAATGTTGGTCGCTACACGTTCTCCACAATTGGAGAAATTCAATTGACTGTACGCAACGCTACGTGTTACCCAAACAAGACTGTATTCTAGTTTTAGTAAGAACGTTAAATAACATTGGTCTTTGAGACACAATTGGTCGATAGAAGTCCGCAACAAAACACGTTTAAATAACCACTGTGAAAGCTTGCTTTTAAACGTCTGCAAAAGCACCGCCTGATCCCACAATCTACAAACACGTTGCCGCAGACCTATTCCCTTTAACCTCAATTCTGACCGGAACACGCGTCAAACCTCTACAACGGGCCCACAGCCACCCCCCTTTCCAGTCAAACAGAAGAACAACAGCCGAACATTCTGATCGCATTATTTATTACTCGGACGCAAACGCACGCTTTATCGGAAATGCGAGAACGGGGTTGCACGTGCACGCAAACGGGGCTCGTGCATCACGCAGCCAAGCCGCGTTCTCACCCCCGTGGCTTTTAAAAGGCCTTCGCTTGCCGGGGGGATGGAAAAAGAGCGGAAGAGGCCATTTAAGCTGAACGCGGCTCGGTACCCGACTGAATAACACAAAGGCAGAATTTCGTCCCCCTGGCTCCCTCTGCTGTGGTTACACGGTTAATGGCGTAAATAGTCACTCTGCTCGACCCCCTCTGCCCCTCTAATCTTGTTCTTTCCTCGCTGGGAGAATTTCATTGCCACGGGACGCTCGTTCCGTCGTGCTGTGAAACGTGTTTCAGTGATTTTTCAGCGATCTTTCAGCGAGAAGAATACTCTCTTTGTCATCGACATATAGTAAATACAGGCTAACATCTTTGTCAGATCATAATTAACGGTTTAGGGGTTTAATTTAGAGTAGATTACTATTGCAGTTGTGACTATTACAGGGAAGAGAGTGCAGGTAGGAGGAAGTTACTGGAAAAGAATTTCTGAATGTCAGCTTCTGTCAATAGGAGAAGAGAATAAAGAGAAGCAGTGGTCTAGGAAGGATCTTCCGCGTGATTTCCTAGGTGTTCAGGGCTGTCAATTAATACATCCTGACCTTACTAACGAGTGCTTGGGTTATTGCGCGCTGCATTTCGGATGATAATGAGCGCAGTCGAAACACGTGCTGCTCGTCCATTAGCAGAAACGAGACCGTTAGTATACTCGCGTGGTGTTTGTGTCGAAATCGATAACAGCCGATGGCGTGGGTAGCGCGAATCAGCCGATTGAAACCCGACGTTGGCCCCAATAACAAGCAACTGCCACAATATTATCGATGCGGCATGATGGATGCACTTGCCGGTTCTTCCATTCGCTGTTCCTCAACTCGGTTCTTCCTTTTTCCCCCATTGTTCCTCCACGTTCGAAATGGTTTCACCTTACAATCTACTCTTTAGAATGCATGAGAACACAGAAGTTCTCTGATTTAAAAGATTCCTCTCGCGATAAAATATTGCGAATTGAAATCCTGACAAACTAACTTTTATAAACGTAACCTATGAATACTGTACGTGACGTTAGTATCCATAGATAATTATGCGAATGTCGAGTATAGTCGGTGTTTGTACCCTGAAATGTTAATTGAAGTCAGTGTTGGAAACGAAGAGATCACGGGTTTCTCAATAAACGAACTACTATGTTCGAAATGCATCAGAAATTAAAAATTCTAGGCTCCTTTAAGCTTCAAAGCCATATCTAAGAAGTATTATACCTCAAAAAGCTTGCAGATAAATTTTGCAAGCATAGATAGTTTTGGATATTCTTTGCGAAAATATAGTAATATCCAAAATTAGGAATTACTTTCTCAGAAAATACGAGAAATTCCAAAAACTATCAGGACTTCTCAATAATGTTCAATGTAACCACTAATTACCAATTAAATGCCATGTTTCAGCTCATCTTCTAAACTTTCAATGATTTAAATGAACAATTAAAAAACTATTAATTTATAATCAATGGTCAAAATCAGTGATGTAAAAATAGTTAAAGTATATATACCTATATAAACAAAATTATAGGTTTCAACAATTTGGAGGCTACAAAATAACTCTAAACCGTATTCAAGAAGGTCGAAGATCAATTTTGCAGGCATACGTACATTTTGGATTTCTTTTCTGAAACTAAAATCATATCCAAAATTAAGAATTACTTTTTCAGGAAATACGAAAAGTCCCTAAAACTAACAGAACTTATCATTATCAACGCAAACACTAATTCCCAACTCGATTTCATATTTAACACTAAACCTACAACGGCCAAATAACCGGTGAGTGGAAGAAAAGTAGAAGCTTTAAAAAATGGAATAACGGGAAATATTGAGAAAATGACTATACGAATATTGAAATAGAAAGAAAGAAAAATCGCGAAGACGAGCGGAATTTTGAATAAAAGTTTGATTCACACCATGGTAGGTTCAGTGTTAACCTGATTTTCCAAATTTTCAATGATTCAAATGAGCAATGAACAAACGATTGACTGATAATGTACCTCTATAAACAAACTGCAAACTAGATTAATATCACTGTGTTAATTGATCCTTGGAAAAGCTGGATGGAATACCGATGAAACGTTGAGATATAATTCCCATTAAACACGATTTACACCTACAAGCATGAAGCAACAATTGCGCTTATCAGAAATTCCGCAGCGAGAAATAGTTGGGGCAATTAAAACGACGCTTTCGCAACCGCACGGAAATGTAGCAAAACGCGAAATTATTGGAATAAAAAGTAAAATCTGGAGAAACTTCAGAATGCAGGGAAAAAAAGAAAGAACTGTAGGTGACTGAACCGGCTTTTAAAACACTGTCCAATAATTCACACAGCTGTTTCGATGGTAACGAAGATAGGAGAGGCACGCGTGCCAAATCAGCTGATTGAAACGCCAGCGCCATCATGATTCGTTATTATCCGCGTCAGGGTGGAGGAGCCATTGTGATCTGCTTTATGGTGCTCGTATATCCGTTGGCTGGGCCGGCTTATATAAGAAGAAAGGGAGAGTTACGGCGCAGAAAGGAGGAAAATGAGAAACAGAAGACAAAACGAGGAATCCTCCTTGAAGGCGAGTCGCTTTCAGCCGCGGAGCGCGTGTGCGAGGGCTCTTTTGTGACGATGACAAGCGGACGACGGGGATTTATCTCTGTTTAAATAATTTAAAAGCAGCTACTCCCTCGTTTCCCAGCGGTTGACCGCGAAATACAGAGGGACGACGACATTTCCTTCAAAGGAACGTGAATTGGAATTCAAGTGGACGTACGTTCCGAGTCACGACTACGTCAAATCAATGTCCGATCGGTAGCCAATTAAACTCCTGCCCTAAGTCAGTCTGTAAATCCGAATGGCTGAATAATCTGAATGAATTAAAAGCCCCGGGTCGGGGCTTTTTCCATGGCAGGGAAAACAGCGCCGGGAAGATAAAATAGTTTGACGAGCGAACGTGCATGGAAGAGGAATTCGAAAAAGGAGCACCGGGAGCGAGAATGGCGGAAAAAACAGGCGAAACACAGGGCAGGAACGTGAAAGACTAAACATCAGGAGGGAAAGGCGGGGCAACAAAAATACGAGGAAAAGGGGTGGCAAAGAATAACGAAAATGAGCAAAGAGAAGGCAGAGATGGGGGGGAAAGAGCGAAACAGCAGGAGAGGAGCAGGTGGTAGGGAATAAAAAATTGGCGAGTATGAAACGAAGCCTGGCAAAAACGCAGCCCCGAAGAAGAGGGGAGGAAAAACAGACAGAGGAAGAAAATGACGAGAGCATGAAGACGAAAGAGCGTAGGAAAAACGAAGTTGGAAAGGCAAGCACTTTCGTGCTTGGGCAAAAGAGCAGTCCAGGCTAAAAAAGAAGCTGAGCAACGCGATAGGTTGAAGGAGAGTCGAGGTGGAATTCGACAGAGACACTGAAACCAATGGTACGACTAGCTCTTTGTCGCTCTAGCCTGCTCTAGCGTGCTCTAACGTGCTAATAATAATGCACCCTGCACATCGATGGCCACGATGTAAACCTTGGGACTTGGGATTTAATGCAGCTGCTATGTTGACCCAAGTTAATTCTGCTTCGCTGAAGATTGAAAGACATCGATGGGAAAACGACTGGAAGCGTGGAAAATTCGTTTCCACGTCAGAGATGGTCACCGTTGGAATTGGATGCTTCCAGAGTGATTCTTGTGGTTTCAGCAATAATGGTAGAAGCTGTTAACGGCAGCCAATGGATCTGCGTCCTAGTGTTCCTAAATCTCACACAGCTGGATTTTCATTGGGATACTGTTTTCGCGTGTAACTGAATCCTGATCATTATAAAATGATTAGGGTTTTAGCAATTGAAATCCTTTACATTCAAAGATACTCGTCATTAGCTCGGTGACTTTGAACTGTTAAATTTTGTTATACACAAAGTTTGAACGCTATGTTCAGTCATAAAATATCCAGTTTATTAACGCTAGAACTACCAACCCAGTCAAAATGACTGGTCCCAGAATTTTCCTTTTTGCAATCACCCAACACATACACCTGCTTTAAGAATAAAATTGGTATCAACTGACAGGACTGAAAGGACTGTAATCAATATATTCACTCATGTTCATCGTACCCCTGAAATTACTATAATCTGTGTACGTTATAGTTAGGTACCCATTAAAGATCGGTAGTTGTAGTGTTAAGTCCTAGATACTCCAAGTAAACGTGTCCAAAATGTTTAATTCCATGGTTGATGTAGAGTTTCGAATACTGTCGTGCACCAAGAAGCATCCGAAGTTGGAGTGACAGATCTATCCGGAAGAATTAATTTTTAACCTTTCAGTGCTTAACATCTGTTCGAACAATCCTATTTTCGCCACAACGTTCAGTCTTCCTTATCTTTCCAGTCTTTTACCCATCTTTTCCCACTCTCATCCCTCACATGCCCTTTTTCATCCTCAGTAGCCATCTTTTACTCAGGGCTAGCAGGGTCTGGCTTCCAGCTGGTCTGGCGCCTTAGCCGTCACAGAGAAATTTTATAGAAGCGACCGCGCCCACTGCTCATTAAAGCAATTAGTACCTGTAGCTGCTACAGTGGCTCGGCTCATCTCGCTCGTCCATTTCTGCCGTCGTGGCGTGTCGTTTTCTTCCTTCTTTTTTCCTTCTTCGAGCTCTAGCTGCTTTTTTCTCCCACGAAGTAGGAAATTAAGCGGAATTTTCTCGCGGACACAGACAGGCAGAACGTGTGCGGTATTAATCCATCGAGGATCACCGTGTCGTCATGCACCAGTTCATTCGAGATTACGCTTGAAACCGTTGAGATTTTAGAATGTTAAGTAGATCAGGTGTTCGCGCGCGATAAGCTTTTCGTTTTTCGTTTAGCCTAAAACGTTCTATTCTTTCAAATCTTCGAGTTGAGACGACGTATTGCTAATCCGTCCTACGCATGCTATAATTTTCTTTTCTCTTAATACAAACTATATTATTTTAACATATACAAAAGTGAGAAGATACATAGTTTGATTTAACCTCTGTATTGAAAATCAATTTCGAGGAATTATTTCCGTGTGTATAATATCGACTTGGAAATTAGTACAAAATTGTAGAAAAAGTGGGTAACGCGATTCAAAATTCTACTTTTTATTTGGAAACGCTGAAAAACCTTGGTTGAAATTGCGATGACCTAGCAATGAACGCGCACACACCCTTTCCCGCCACGCTGTCGTGCAATTAAAAATACGAATTTGGCCACAGTAGGATCGAGAACATAGCCGCGTACAGAGGGCACCACGTAGGCGTAAAAATTACTAGGATTTGCAGCGGTGCAGATATGCACTCGACCGAAGTTACACATTTTTCCACGCAGACCAGTTGACCCGCTTTCGTTCCATCCTGTTTCAACTCTCCGCTTGTTTCCGCGTTTATCTTTCTCGCTTTCTCCTCTGTTGTTGTTCGTGGAATGTGCCTCGAATGCATGTCCTGAAGTTCGCGTGGATTTTCATCACTATTGCGACTATTGATTATTCCCTTTTAGTTCCGCGGCTTTTTCACTCCGTTGCCTGCTTGGTCACGATTGGATTTGAAAAATGGCAAAGGAAAATCAGGCGAACTCTTAACGCGTTTTATGTCCCCGGGAATGGGAACATTTCCCTTTGACGAAGAGCAAACGAATATCCATATGTTTGACACGGATCTGAGATACTCGTTTCGTGTGTCATTTGCTTATTGTGAACCTTTTCAACAAAATGTTCAATCCTCGATTCTTGGAAAAAAGAATCGAATGAAAAATCCTTTGTTTGTGGCACGTACGTTGAAATTAAAAACACGGCCACATTCAGAACACCGCTGTCAATCCCCACTGACACATATTGTTTTCACAACGCGAATACTTCGCCTGAACTCAGGAGTCGAGGACTCCTGTCTATCTTCCCGATGATATTTCACGCGAGACTATTCAACGAGACTCAATAGACCATGGGAGTAATTGCGTAGCGATCGTAGTGACATTATTCGTCACTGTTCGTTCTATAGCGGTACAACCGGGTAAGAAACTGCGGAACGAGTAATATGTACAAGTGCACTTTATTGCAACAATATCGCGAAGTTGCGGGAGCGAAGCCATAAAATCGCAAAGCGGATCAGCTGACCCGTCGAAGCAGCGGGGTTCGTTCAACTGCAACACTCTGGTCGGATGGTGGTCCGCTTAACCCCTTTAAAAACTGGGTGGGGCTTTGTGTTTCCGTCCATTCCCTTCTCTGTGCCTTTGTTTCTGCCGCGCGACCGGGGAATCGTTTCGAGACGTTTGAACGTTCACGGGATGGATAGTCTTTGGCAAAAAGCTGCGGGAAAGTACGTGTCTAAAAGTCGTGAGAATTTGACGGTATTCCAGGTCATCTTGTGCAGAAGATGGGGATAAAAATTTTAGGGTCATACGAAAGTCGGAAAAGACTGGTGAAGTCGTAACGTTTGGGATAGGTTTCCGATTTTACTGAAACAGGATAGCAAACACTCTGTACTAAGATTTCGATTACAGTATTTCTATAAATGCTCTGTTTGAAATAAAAAGAAAGCTAATCTGCAGCGGAGCATTTGAAATGATAAGCTTTCCAATTGTAACGAGCTTTCCAATTCTTTTTGTTACAGAAAGACAGGATAGAATGGTGTGTTATGGATCCTTGTGCACTGCAGCAGTCTATCGTAATTTCTAAATCGCAGCTGGCTAGAACGCTTCAAAACAGGTAAATTTGTCTACCTCTTCAAAAAATACCTAGAATTCTGAGAAAATTTTGTAGAAATATTCGTGTACCTCATAAAATCTATATTCGTGCGTTTAAAGGATGACCAAGGTACACTAGTTGATCGCAAAACGCACACAAATGCAAAGGATATCACGGAATCCAATATTTTTTTGCGATTTAAAAATCACAGCATGATCGTGCCCAGGTTCGCTCGTTCGAATTCCTCCGAAATTCATTCCGTGTATGGTCAACCAGTCGAATAAAAACATCTCGAAGGGACGCGTGCCAGGCAGCAGGGGTTGCAGCGGTGAAATTTGCGAGCGTGCAGTTATTACCAGCACGAAAGAACGCGCTTTGTGTCGGCTGTCTCCCCTTGTCAGCTTCGTCGCCGGTGTCGTGT
>NW_016909634.1:1059679-1064045 GCF_001483705.2 Eufriesea mexicana
GTGTAGGGCGCACAAAGGATCTTCCTTTGTGTCTGGTCATTTTTGCCGCGGCCTGGAGAGCGTGTCAGGCCGTTTTATCGAACGCCATCCGATCGCTGCGCGTTTCGACGAGTCGCAAAAAGGCCGATTGATCGAGTCCTGGCCGGCTACACTCGCGCCATTGTCAGCCAATTGGAAGAGAATCGTTCACCCTGTCGGCCAGAATCCGCTTTCTTTTGCATTCGTCCAATGGCGACAGCAGTTTTCCCTGGATCTTCTACCCGGTCTCAGCGACGTCTATCTTGTCCTTTCTCCGGTCCGGGTGTGTCTTTCTGGTCAGCTGCTTCTTCCTCCGCTCTGTCTTTTGCTTTTGGCCTAGTTCCGTTGTTTGGTTCCCTCTTTCTTCACCAAGTTCCTCCCTCCTCCCTAAACTTCTTTGTTTTTTGCATATCGGAATTGTTTCCTTATCATCGACGAAATTCGACTTTTTAAAAATACCAGCTGAAGCTTTCAGCGAAAATAACAGATCGATTAATATCCCGATGTCGTTTGAAAAATACCCACTACACTTCCATAACAATGACAGTCTAGGTGTGATTTTTAAGTGGATTACCAACGCGAATAGTCACCGCAGAGATACGTCTATATTTCACTTTTGCAAATGAAATTACCAGCGTTGCATCATACCATCAGACTAGCCGAATCCCCTGGCTCCCTGCAATCTGCAGTACGTCAGTAGCAAACACTTTGAACAAAGTATACACCTTAAACCACGTCCATCAGCCTGGCAATATGTTAGAACAATAACTTGGCGCAATAATGCGCAACGCGCGGGTATCAGTTGCAGACTGGTCGTCCGTTATCAAGACAGCCGCTTCTTCCAGGCTAGGAAGGGTGCAAAATGAAGCGAGGTGGCCAGTATCGAATAGTGGAGACGCGACTATAACCAGCAAGCCACTAACCCCTGTTCTAATTAAGCCCGGCTAACCCGCGAGTTAGGATTATTACTTGGCCTCTGCTGGATAGAGAGAAACCGTGCGCTGTTACAGCTAGGCTCGCGCGTGTGTGTGCGTGCGTGTGCACGCGCACACGCGCAAGAAAGAAGTTGGAGGTGTCGTCTGGCGCCCTGCCAACCATCCGCTTCCGTTCCCGTTCCTGTGGGAGCCGCCGACAGGAATTCAACGCGTTTAGACGTTACCGAGAGGAAACTCTTTGAAAATTCTTGCAACTACCGATGTAAGCCTGCCTCCCCTCTTCGTTCTGGCTTAATGTAACGTGGGTAATATATATGTTCGAATATGCGCCGTGATAGACCAAGTTATTTCTGCGGTGAAGTTAGGCGAATACTGACGCTGGGTTAGGCACTATGCTAGCACTATGATGCGACTGGTTCTAGTGGATTGACCAAGTGGCATTCGACGATGTCCGAGTTTCGAATATTAGATCTGGATCTGTGCAATCGTGCTAGTTTTGTGTAACAGACACTGTTAAAGCCTAACGTGTTCCACGAATGAACTTGATCGATAAGTTCCATGGACTAAACTGACGGAACTTATAAGAAACGATGGAAATTAAAGGTAAAAAGTACTTCTCCGAGGGTAGCAGTAAATATATTAAATACACTAGGCATATCTCGAGGATTCAAGGCCTGAAAATGGAAACACTGAATGGAACTGGTTTCCGGAGTTGTAGCAATTCTTCTGCCGGTAAATGTGGTACGCAAAGCGAGTGTCTGCATGTACTAACGTTTCAAACAAAGTTTCCAACAACTACCTACACTTGCTCGAAGAGTCTCTCGCTCATACGTAAATGATACACAACTTCTTGCGTATCATCCCAGCGAAAAGAGAAAGCTTGTCAGAGATTGTTATGTAAAATATAATTTAGCCTTGCACACACGAATGATTATTGGTTCAGGAATACTATACTTTTCTATTTCGCCAAACACGTAATTCATCTTAGTCAAGCGTCTCTTTGTTAAACTGAATTGCACGTGCAATTATGATCATGACGTTTCTACAAATTTCAATTACTCGAACCATGTCTAGCTCGTTCTTATTCGTTCCATTATAATATGCCATGGAATATCAGGTGATCTAGCAGTTAGGGTTATCGGGTTTGTGAAAATACCGATGCACGACGATTAATTCGTGTTGATTTCAAGCCAAGGACGATAAGCTTGCGAGAAGGATCGGAAAACTAGAACGAGCCATGATAATACGTCTTTCCTGTCACGTAGCGGCCGATGGCATTATGATAATGCCGCGAATAAGAAGGATTCAGGGAAGGAAATGTGAACGATGAGTGAAGTGGCAAGGCAGAGATGTAGCACGATGTGCCCTAGTAGGAGGATCGCCCTAATCGAGATTCGATTTTTCATTTTGTTTTACGTGCTAGCCAGCCAGAATATGATAGCTCATCCTCTCCACCTTTCCTGGAACACGTTACCCGATGTTGTGACCGAACAATGGCCAGCTTGTTTTCAGAACTCGTCAGGATTATGAAGCTTTATTTCCCACCTTTATTGACAATTTATGCATCAGGCTTTAACCCGGTTAGGTATCGAGCTGTTCAGAAAATAGATCAGGAAAGAATGATCCTTTTTCGGAAATTAACGGTTAGCGTAGTTTTATTTTCGCTTTGATTACTCGGGGAAGCGGCATGGTAGGAAAGCAGGCAGGAAATGAGTCCGATGATTGCGGATCGGACCTTCCTAGCCATGGCGAAATAAATTGTTATATAGGTCGAGCTAATAATTCACGACAGTCATAACGATGGATCTGGTCTTTTCTCTAGCTCGTCTGAGTGTAGCATTAGGTCAGGTTAACAGATAAAAATTCGAAGTTTCGTGGAATCGGTGAAAGCTTAATTCGCGAACAAGCTTAATGGAATACTCGGAATTTATGGGTACTGAATAAAATATGAACGGGCCGTTCTAGAATATCATACATCGTGAATAATTCCGCGATTTCCTTACGTGCAGAGCTAAAGCTCGTCGTAGAATTCAATTTATTGTAGCCATTGCGATAGAAAATAGAAGCATTTCGCTGCAGTTCCTTGCAAACGACAGCTGCTCAAGACTGTCAGATACTTTGAAAGTGCAGTCCAAAAAACTTTGGACCGAGCTAACCTGGCTCAGTCGAATCAGCTCTTTAAACGATTCCAATTTTCCAACTATCGGAAGAAGCATGTGCACCTATTCTGTAACCTTGTAAACAAGATTGATCATCGGTGATAGCAACGAACGATGATTAAAATAGCCGTTTCGATCGAATGTTTCGAATGAAGAGATACTGTGCCGCGATACACCGAGTGTCAACCCGATTTCCTTGCTTCCCCGAATCGTTTAGGGCAGCCTTAATTGGACAGAAAGCTAATTAGACGATGCTGGCTCTGCGTCCGGCGAGGCAATCCAGGCTGAAAGCGAACCGCGAGATTTACGGCGAAGAAAAGGCCACGTAAGAGGGTGAATCTCGGAGGAAGGGGGCGTGAAGATCTATGGTTCCGTACACTGCAACACGATACAAACACGGATACTAGGAGCACAGCGTTGCAACGGGACACCCGTTGGACGAAATTCACGTGAGTCCAGAGATTGATCGCGAAAAAGCTTTCGTGTAGCGGTCTATGACAAACGTTCCAGCGATTTTCAGTAGCGTCTATGTGGATTATACGAAACACGCGCTCACGGGAGCGAATCGATAGCGGGAATCGTAGGAACGTTAATTCGAATTGTCAAATATTGAAGCTCCAGGCCAGTTGAATATCTAGTCGAAATCTGTCGCTCGACACGATGTAATCCTATTACCGGGGCTTACTCTTTTTCACGATGTGCACCGGGTGTCGTTCGGTTTTCGCGCCCATTTGGTTACCGAGTGCTGTTGGTTGTCTACAGTTTGGTCGAGTAATTTTCAAAGTCGTTAATGTTGTAGAGAAAGATTCGAATGGTTTGCCAGAGAGCAATAAAGAGCAGAGTAATCCGAGGCAATTAGACGAAACGCTGCTAGAGCGACTGCTAGATCGTGGTAAATGGGCTAAATAAATATTTTAGACGCTTCGTTTATCGCGTGAAAATACACGAACACTCGCGGGATCCCAAAGGAGCAGAAGCGAACTGAGAGACCACTTTCTCACCGAAACGTTGACTTATCTCTGAAATTGAGCCAGAGGAGACAAAGAAAATCGAATCGTATTTCTTGCGAGCCAAATTTGCATTTTCGAGCAAACACCCTGCGCCACCACATCGAAGGGCGATACTATTTTTCTCCAACGGCCTTCAATTTCTCCCTGTCCAGGAACTGAAACGTACAGTGAGCTTGAACTCGCTGCGAAATGTTTAAATTCGTCGTGTATGGCGTGTCGTTAATCACGACCTTTTCGCTCTTTG
>NW_016909634.1:1064539-1125576 GCF_001483705.2 Eufriesea mexicana
GAAACTAGGATTATTTTGCAGCTAGAGGTAAACACGCGTTATTCGATATTTTAATAAAATATAGGAAATGGTTTAATTACAATTCCTGATAATTTCCCTGCTCGAATAAAGCAACTAGTTACAATAACAACACTTTCTACCTATTCAACGAACAACTCCGGCACGCTATAGTCAGCCAGCGCTCGGAAACGCTATAAATTAGCCAATATAGCAAGCCAAGTAGCAACTTAAGAACGTCTTACAAACTTCTCAAGCGTTCCACCTGAAGCGCGCACCTTCTTCCACAAGTTGAGCGTTCGATTCCTCCTCCTAGGAGCATTAAATATTTTTTCTCCCCTTAACCACGGTGCCTCCTCCCAGTCTTCCCTGGCTGCGAAGCCACGCGTGCAGGACTCACTCATCTTTATTGAATAAAAAGAAGCGCGTCAAGTCGAATTTCCAACGGCGTCCGGCGTCGACGCCGCCATTTTTGCCAAGTGTTTTTCTCGCGACATGGCCGCGCTGCTACTCCCGTGAAATATTAATCTCCGAGCGGAAGACCGGCGGAGCAGCACTAACAGGGACTCATGTAATATTTAATTATGTCAGAGGGATCCGGCAACGAGGGAAAACTGACGTCGACAGCCGAGATTTCGCGAAAATATCGCTCCTCCTCGCAGCTTCTAACCTGCACCGAAGATTCGATTCTTAGATCTTTGTCTTTTAATATTATCGAATTTTTAACATCGAGTGTTAGTCCCAAAATATTTTAGAAAATATATCTTTCCTATTCACGAAGATTCCTCGTATGGTTTTTTCGAAATAACTATCGACCGTTGCAATACAGACCTAAAGAATCATGGAAACAATAACTATTGGGTTGGCAAGAAAGTACTTTCGGTTTTTTAGTGTGAAATAAAACTCAATTTTTTCTATACAGTAAATGAACTTTAATCGATCAAATATTTGCCATTCTATTCGATGACCTTTTGCCATCTTTCTGGTAACTTCGTGATCCCGCGCTCATAGAATTTCTGGTCCTTATCTGCAAAAAACTTAACCAAGTGCGGAAATCTCGGAAGGTCGACCAGAACGTTGTGGGTATCTTTCAGTGAAAAATCTTCGGAACGAAATTTTTTAAACTAATTCTGACACGTGCGTTCTGTTAAACAATCAACACCATAAACTTCTCGTATCTCTTTGCGAGCCTCAGCCGCATTCTTGCCTTTATGAAAATAAAAAAGTAAAATGATTAATGGTATATTGCGAATTCTTATGTACCATACAAATTTCGAACACTGGTAAAAATGATAATAACAACCCAACGAGGCATAATAAACAAATATATAGTCCTAGCTTTTACCCACGTGAAACATACTCTTTAGAAATAGGAACAAAATTTGACAGGATGAAAGGAGCCATACTGTGCCAATTTTTAATCATGTTTTCAAGAATTGCTATATTGCAACAATTTAGTTCGAATACCTCTTATGATATAAAATATTGTTTTAATTGCTTATTTAATATCGAATAGTCTTCTATCGTGGATCATTATAATTGTCTAAAGATTCCAATTATATTAAAAATTTTAAAAATATAGTTGCTGCTTTTAGAAAGTACACAAACAATGGAAAAGATATTAATGGTATATTGCGAATTCTTATGTACCATACAAATTTCGAACACTGGTAAAAATGATAATAACAACCCAACGAGGCATAATAAACAAATATATAGTCCTAGCTTTTACCCACGTGAAACATACTCTTTAGAAATAGGAACAAAATTTGACAGGATGAAAGGAGCCATACTGTGCCAATTTTTAATCATGTTTTCAAGAATTGCTATATTGCAACAATTTAGTTCGAATACCTCTTATGATATAAAATATTGTTTTAATTGCTTATTTAATATCGAATAGTCTTCTATCGTGGATCATTATAATTGTCTAAAGATTCCAATTATATTAAAAATTTTAAAAATATAGTTGCTGCTTTTAGAAAGTACACAAACAATGGAAAAGATATTAATGGTATATTGCGAATTCTTATGTACCATACAAATTTCGAACACTGGTAAAAATGATAATAACAACCCAACGAGGCATAATAAACAAATATATAGTCCTAGCTTTTACCCACGTGAAACATACTCTTTAGAAATAGGAACAAAATTTGACAGGATGAAAGGAGCCATACTGTGCCAATTTTTAATCATGTTTTCAAGAATTGCTATATTGCAACAATTTAGTTCGAATACCTCTTATGATATAAAATATTGTTTTAATTGCTTATTTAATATCGAATAGTCTTCTATCGTGGATCATTATAATTGTCTAAAGATTCCAATTATATTAAAAATTTTAAAAATATAGTTGCTGCTTTTAGAAAGTACACAAACAATGGAAAAGATATTAATGGTATATTGCGAATTCTTATGTACCATACAAATTTCGAACACTGGTAAAAATGATAATAACAACCCAACGAGGCATAATAAACAAATATATAGTCCTAGCTTTTACCCACGTGAAACATACTCTTTAGAAATAGGAACAAAATTTGACAGGATGAAAGGAGCCATACTGTGCCAATTTTTAATCATGTTTTCAAGAATTGCTATATTGCAACAATTTAGTTCGAATACCTCTTATGATATAAAATATTGTTTTAATTGCTTATTTAATATCGAATAGTCTTCTATCGTGGATCATTATAATTGTCTAAAGATTCCAATTATATTAAAAATTTTAAAAATATAGTTGCTGCTTTTAGAAAGTACACAAACAATGGAAAAGATATTAATGGTATATTGCGAATTCTTATGTACCATACAAATTTCGAACACTGGTAAAAATGATAATAACAACCCAACGAGGCATAATAAACAAATATATAGTCCTAGCTTTTACCCACGTGAAACATACTCTTTAGAAATAGGAACAAAATTTGACAGGATGAAAGGAGCCATACTGTGCCAATTTTTAATCATGTTTTCAAGAATTGCTATATTGCAACAATTTAGTTCGAATACCTCTTATGATATAAAATATTGTTTTAATTGCTTATTTAATATCGAATAGTCTTCTATCGTGGATCATTATAATTGTCTAAAGATTCCAATTATATTAAAAATTTTAAAAATATAGTTGCTGCTTTTAGAAAGTACACAAACAATGGAAAAGATATTAATGGTATATTGCGAATTCTTATGTACCATACAAATTTCGAACACTGGTAAAAATGATAATAACAACCCAACGAGGCATAATAAACAAATATATAGTCCTAGCTTTTACCCACGTGAAACATACTCTTTAGAAATAGGAACAAAATTTGACAGGATGAAAGGAGCCATACTGTGCCAATTTTTAATCATGTTTTCAAGAATTGCTATATTGCAACAATTTAGTTCGAATACCTCTTATGATATAAAATATTGTTTTAATTGCTTATTTAATATCGAATAGTCTTCTATCGTGGATCATTATAATTGTCTAAAGATTCCAATTATATTAAAAATTTTAAAAATATAGTTGCTGCTTTTAGAAAGTACACAAACAATGGAAAAGATATTAATGGTATATTGCGAATTCTTATGTACCATACAAATTTCGAACACTGGTAAAAATGATAATAACAACCCAACGAGGCATAATAAACAAATATATAGTCCTAGCTTTTACCCACGTGAAACATACTCTTTAGAAATAGGAACAAAATTTGACAGGATGAAAAGAGCCATAGTGTGCCAATTTTTAATCATCTTTTCGAGAATTGCTATATTGCAACAATTTAGTTCGAGTACCTCTTATGATATAAAATATTGTTTTAATTGCTTATTTAATATCGAATAGTCTTCTATCGTGGATCATTATAATTGTCTAAAGATTCCAATTATATTAAAAATTTTAAAAATATAGTTGCTGCTTTTAGAAAGTACACAAACAATGGAAAAGATATTAATGGTATATTGCGAATTCTTATGTACCATACAAATTTCGAACACTGGTAAAAATGATAATAACAACCCAACGAGGCATAATAAACAAATATATAGTCCTAGCTTTTACCCACGTGAAACATACTCTTTAGAAATAGGAACAAAATTTGACAGGATGAAAGGAGCCATACTGTGCCAATTTTTAATCATGTTTTCAAGAATTGCTATATTGCAACAATTTAGTTCGAATACCTCTTATGATATAAAATATTGTTTTAATTGCTTATTTAATATCGAATAGTCTTCTATCGTGGATCATTATAATTGTCTAAAGATTCCAATTATATTAAAAATTTTAAAAATATAGTTGCTGCTTTTAAAAGGTACACAAACAATGGAAAAGATATTAATGGTATATTGCGAATTTTTATGTACCATACAAATTTCGAACACTGGTAAAAATGATAATAACAACCCAACGAGGCATAATAAACAAATATATAGTCCTAGCTTTTACCCACGTGAAACATACTCTTTAGAAATAGGAACAAAATTTGACAGGATGAAAGGAGCCATACTGTGCCAATTTTTAATCATCTTTTCGAGAATTGCTATATTGCAACAATTTAGTTCGAATACCTCTTATGATATAAAATATTGTTTTAATTGCTTTTTTAATATCGAATAGTCTTCAATAGTGGATCATTATAATTGTCTAAAGATCCCAATTATATTAAAAATTTTAAAAAGTACACAAACAATGGAAAAGATATTAATGGTATATTACGAATTCTTATGTGTCATACAAATTTCTAACACTGGTAAAAATGATAGTAACCTTTAACCTTTTAGGTACGGCTAAATTTCACGCGAAGGGATTTCTGAGGACAGTAGAGTCTAACACGAACTACATATAAGCGATACAGCATTAAAATGTGTGACAGAAAATGCTGTTTTCTACGCGAGTACATTAAAATGAAGTTATCGATGATATAATTATAAATTTTCTTAAAATATATTACACATACTTTAACTTTAGCAATACACTTTAATAATTTTAATAAACTTGGATATGATATATTTTACAATATGGCATGACACATAGACCCACGTCAAAGACTTCAGACTCATAGATAGATCTCCGTCTTTCATCGTTTTGAACATATAATACAATTTTGTGACGCTTCTTTAATTTTTTTGAATTTGCAATATGCAAGAAAGTGTTTATTTGGTGTAAACACTGTTGTAAATCGATGTGGAGACAAAATAAGTGTGAAAGCAACGCACATGAAGACGAATATTTAATCTAAACAGTGAGCAAGTGGGCTACAATTGTTGCGCGTCGTTCAGAGAGATGAAATTTCTGAAAGTCACTATAGTGGCTAGTCGTTCTGAAAGATGATGTCCGCGAAAGCCATTATAGTGGCTCGTCGTACCTAAGAGATTAATATACCAACCCTTTGACTGCGGTACATTCTCAAAGAGAATCATCATTACAGACGGCGCGATATTTGACAATTGACAGAACAATATTGAAACAATTGCCAATATTGAATTGCTATGTTATATTTCAGGTGGAATCAATTGGTAAAATATCAAAAGTGATAGAGTAAGAAAAATATAAGGAGCGTGTATTTAAGTCTTTCGTATATATTGATAAATTTGTGAGGACGTATATATACGTCTTTCGTATATAGCGATAGACTTGTGAGGACGTATATATACGTCTTTCGTAGTGAAAGGGTTCCCGCACTTTTTGGTCGATCCAAAAACACTTTATACGATGCACATATGCACGTTTTTAATTCACATTTGGTATTATATTCGGATAAGAATACCTACACTTCGTTACCCTGATAACATAGCTAGAAAATCTATTTTGAATTTCTTAAATCATCGAATGAGTCGAAGAAACCTGAAAACGAGATATCTCGTCGCTCAGCCACAATATTTGGCTTCTTAAAATCGAGATATCTCGTCACCCGTGCGCAATGTGTTAAAAAGAAAGAAAATGTTTAAAAGGACCCAATAACTGTGCGCAATTTTCTCACGAGACTAATAGACCCGGAACTTCCGTTGGAATGAAGCGCAACAATGCTGACACATGCAGGCAAAGCAAACACAAACGAAGTTTGGGCAACCTGTGATTATACGGGGGCCAGTATTAAAGCTACAAGACCGCAGGAAACAGGAAACAAACCGATCGTCCTGTCCCCGCAAACGTAGTCGTTTGTGCGATCAAAGAATCGCCACGAGGCGACGGCGTCGGTGGCTAATCGATATTCCACGAACGAGCGTGCCGCATGCACGCCGATTATTTGGATTAGCCGAGCGTGTTCTACGAGTGGTTTCATCTTGAACTTCGTTTCCCCCTGTTGGAAAAGTTCGCGAGCCGCGAACGTTCACCGGCCGCGAGCATGGTCCGAGAGTATCAAAGGAGAAAGTTGCTCTATACTTAGGGAATATCGCTTTTAACGCTGCGCCGACCCCCGTAAAATGTCGGGGCGGAGTTGGCAAGTTGCACGATGGAATCTAGTTCATACCGGTAAATTATTCAGCCTTTTCACAGGACCGGCCCTCGTCCCATTCCTCTCTAGCCCGTTAGGCCACATTGTTTCAGCTTTTTCACGGAATCTTGGAATAGAGCTTTTCGGAGAAGCTGAGTGTCTTCGTACCGATCCGAGTGACTTCTCGCCTCGCATCTTTCGCGTTCGATGAGCACGGAAACTTTTGACACAGAAGTTGCAGCTTCGCTCCTTTCTCATAGATGAACGGTGTTCATCCTCACCCCACTCATTCCCAAAGATCGAAAGCCCGAGTCAAGGGGTCAACGGTTGATTCCTTTACTACCAGCATCCCACGACTCTGCACACCTGACCTCCCAAAATATTACCACTCGAGTTAATCCTTAACCCTTTGCGGACGGGACGGTTCGAAGTTAACCGGAGTCTAGTTGCTGCCACGATAGGCATTGCAAATTGCCAGTGCACGTTTCTCCTTAGTCGATATTTTCGTTGGTAGCACTTCAAGATGTCAAATTCTAGACATGCGTCGCCATAACGATGCGTTTACGTTAGACGCAGCAAAACGACGATGGTAGATAATAAAAATATGATTTACTGAGAACTTATTCTAAACGCTATGACCTCTCACACTGGCTATTTCCCTAAGAACTCTTCGCAAAGAACTGTTCGTTTCACGTCCTTGCACCCTTATTTAAACCTTGCACTCTGTCTTCTTTCATATCACGCTTTTCTCAGACATTCCTCACAGCCTTGCCCTCAGTGGGTCACGTACCCATAAGACCTGCAAGACCCAAAAATCTCTATTGGCCTGCGACATACCTGACACCTTCGTTACAAAGCCTACGATTTATTTCGACAATTTCGTAAATAATTTTGAAGCAGTAAATTTTTCTCGCAGGAAGAGAAAAAGTTCAAGGACATTGTGACGATTCGTGTACAATTTGAATATACAGAGAGAGTCTTTAGTTGCTTTGTTAAAATTAAACCCTTTCTTGCAGCAGAAATTAGATTATTGTAATGTAATTAGAATTCCAGGACACCCTTGAGGGTTGCATGGGGAAATTAGAATTCTAGGATACCCTTGGGCGTTGTAGTGATCTTGAACGTTCGGTACAAGGATACCAGACGAAAATCAAGAGTATCCCTTTAAATCCTTGTATTTGTAACTCTCCTACGAGTCATTCGCTTCTGATTATCTAAATTTATATGCAGAGCAGTGTTTGTTCAACATGGCCCCGTTTCATTAAGCTGTTTGTTCGCCAATTTTCAAAACGCGTCTCCCTTTGAGCAATTTTTAAATCAATTTTTCCAAGTCAGATAATATATTAATTCACTGATTCATTCTAGACTTATTTGCTTTTCATTAACCAGTACCTAGTAGCAACTAATTTTCCCAGAAAATCTATATTTGTACTTCAAAAATATACACATACTGTTACACGTAATTATTCAACTTCGCTAAATGTAGGTTAAACAATTTATATTCCAGATGCACATAATTTGCAATCGATAGTACGATGAAAGTAGTGCATGTTATTCTAACGAGTCCGAATTGTAAACGATATAGTATATTTGCTTTACTCGGATTCATATGGAAACTTTCCTTTCAAAATTGCGCGATTTCTAATTTGCATCCTACAGCCAGATATACCCGGTGGAAGTGTTAAACGTATAGCTACCCTAAAGCATAACTACTTTTTGCAGCAGTAACTCGGTGCATCCTCTTTCCAGCTGCTTTCAGCATCTGATCGAAAAGCGCCGCAGGATACGTTTGCAGCGGGTTATACGTTATGCCGGGATTTAATCCAGCAAATTAGAAACGACAGCGGAAAGTAGAAGACGTTTCCACAGGAACAACCAACGGTTCCATTCTCCATTACTCCACGGCGTCGCTTTAGCCTCCCGTCTTTCCTCTTTTCCTTTTTCTCTTCTATTTCTGGCTTTCGGTCAGCGTCAGATCCCGCGGGATCCCGGCTACTCGTGGTCCCTGGTCGCTTTTGCCCTTCTTCTTTGCTCACCGCTATCTTCATTTCCATCACGGTATTTCCCGCTGCTATCTGCTAGCTCTATCGAGGTGTCCGCCGCCACGGCTTTCATCCTTCGTTTTCTTTCCACCCGCGGCTGGCCCTTGCTTGAATCAAACGACATGCCCTGGATTCCTTTCCCGACGAGATTTGCATTCGACGCTAACGATGTTGCCTTTCTTGTCGCGCGGACCCGAGTAATTTTTCCCGGAGAATCGACACTAGTCGGCTCGGTTCGCGTGACTCGAATGGACTTTTTAAGTCTGTTCTCTGTTTCAGCAATCTCGCTTGGCTCCTAATCGCTTCCTCTTCCCTGCCAGACAACAACTCATTGACTCCTAACTACAGATCTATAAACCGAAAGTGGAGAACATTTCATTCCCCTGAAGTTCTTCGCTCTATCGAGATTAAAATCACCTATCTCCCTATAAAACTTTTCGTTTCAGACTTCTATTCGCTACCAGACCCCCCGGTAGACTCTCTGCGTGAATCGGGCACTGCTGCTCCTCTTTTCAGCTCATCCCTCTGTTCCCGTCGATTACTATCGTCTCTATTTTTCACGTAGCCTCTCAGCTTTGATACACATTGCCAGCGAAGAGAAACGTTGAGCTACCATTGAACACGATAGACACCACGGAATTCCCGAGCATAGGAGTAGCTAGTGACGTTCGTGGAGGCTAGGCCAGCGGTCTCTCATTCCCATTCCGCTTCTGACCAGCTACTCCCGTATCGCTTTAGCTGCTAGCTCGCCTTTTCTCTTCCATTTCTGGCTCTCGGTCAGCGTCAGATCCCGCGGGAGACCAGGTACTCGTGGTCCGTCGAAGGATGCTTTTCCCTCCCGGACCAGCTCTCCTGCTCCTTTTTCCACGATGTCTCCGGCTGCCCCCCGCCCCGCCATACTTCACGGGATAACGTGGCACGACGATGGCATTCCCGGCTCTCCTGGACCCGTTCGTTCGAGTTCGTCGAAATCCTTAAGGACGTCGTTGACCTCCTTTCCCCGTCGCTTCTGCAGCTCTCCCGTTTTCAGGCTACAACCTCCTACAAGCCCTCCTCCAGCTACCTCCTCGCTCTCCCTCCTTCCGTACACCCACGACACTTTAGCCCCAGGGCTGCTGCTCTCCTCTTAACCGGACTGTGCAGATTCAATCTTGGTTCGAGCGGATCCTGTCGTCCTGGCTGGCAGATGAGGGAGCGAAGGAGAGAACGAGAGGGAGATAGGGACTCGATCTCGAGACTTCGTTTTCGAGCGGGCCGGGACGCCTCGTGTCGGGCCCCATCAACATAGCAGCGATGTTATCTCGTGACTCTTCCAGCAAGATTCTTCCAGCGAGCTGCCGCCGCGAGAAAGGGAATCGAAGCCGGGGCTTCTGCCTCCCTTAACTCTTTCTTCCCCCTCTGCCCCTCGAGCTTTTAAGGGATGATCGTTATGACGTCTGACGTCCGGGTGATTGGGGCACGAACCATTTTGTCCTGCTACCTTTCGCTTTCGCGTCACGATATTCGGCAATGAGTAGACGACGAGAGGATTTAGGTGTCTTGCGAAGAAATGACCTCTGATTGATCATGAATGAGCACAGAATATAGGTTATCCAAGTGTTCCTTGGTATAATGGAGTTTAAATCTTGTTATCTCTGCACTTTGTAATTTTAAAATATTGGTAATAATACTAGTAAGTCAATGTTCTTGTTATGCAAAATCGAGTTCCTTAATATTCCGGTATTTAAATATATTTCTATAATTTTGTTAAGTTAGTATTATACATGCCGCTGGAAGTTCATGTCTATTTTCGTAAACACTTTATAGTATCTACCCAGATAATGTTTACTCGTTACGGTATCGAGAGGTATACAAGATGTAGGACGTCGGTTAATTAGTTATCGATCATCGATTAATTACCACGTCGGTCTATCGTTCAATTAGTAATTAATCAAGTTCGTGAAAAATTACTTCGGAGTTCTGGGGAATTCTCGAAGGCGTTCTTATTAGTTTCACAGCCTTGAACGTGAAACTAGTTCATCCAGCTATACCGGGTGAATCTCGAGTCGTATCCCATTTCACGACATGAGAATAAATTCTCGCTCACGCGTGTTTATTACGTGATATTTTGCAATTTCAACGAGAGAATCAAACAATGACATGGTATTGATCACAGCATTACAATATCAATCGGGGGTCTGAGCACTATTCTCAGGTTAATTGTACATAGTATTACGATATCAATCAAAGATCTACATGCTGTTACTATATTGATTGCACATTGTATCGTGGTATCCATGGGAGTTCCAAACAATATTCTCATATTGATTATATGTGTATTGCGTACAATATCAATCACACCCCTAAACAGCATTTCCGCGTTTATTGTGAAGTACATTGCTAAACAATTCGACAAAATTGATTGTGATCATACGCTATAATACAGTATCAATTAGTATTCCAAACAATGTGCATACAGTATTGATCGTGCTTTACGTTGAAATATTGCAAGAATTTTCTTGGATTTATTCAATGTTCAGGGTACAATGGCGACGAAAACGAGCTGGCTAGGTATTTGAGAACGACACTTGATAGTTACTGCAAGAAACGAGTGCTCCCATGTGTAAAGGGAATTCATTTTATTTGCCCAACACGTGGTTTCCTCCTTGGCAAATCGTTACGCTATTTCAACGTATATTGCAACTATTTACAGCCAAACTAAACGTAACTTGCAGTGGATGCTAAGGAAAACTCAAATAGAACCTTAAAAGTCAGAACTTTTGACAAACATAGCCGTGTATTTGCTTCGGAATTGATTGGTATGAATAAACATAGTGGCCAATAAAGTGCCGGATATCGATATTCCATATCTTTTCTTAAATCCTGATACAAGACAGACTAAATAATTTACTTTGAATCCTGTGCGAAGTTGGCAAAGCATTAACATTCCCCATTTACAATGTTGCACTACAGAGAAATAAATAAGGCTAGTTTCCATTGATCTCAAACTCAAGCCATATTTTATATATTTTCTTAAATCCTGATACAAAGCGTATTGAACAATTTACTTTGAATCCTGAGTGAAGTTGGGAAAGCATTGACATTCGTCATTTACAATGTTGCACTACAGAGAAATGAACAAAGCTGGTTTCCATTGATCTCAAACTCAAACGACATTCCATATATTTTCTTAAATCCTGATACAAAGCATACGGAGCAATTTGCTTTAAATCCTGAGTGATGTTGGGAAAGCATTGACATTCCCCATTTACAATATTGCACTATAGAGAAATGAATAAGGCTAGTTTCCATTGATCTCAAACTCAAGCCATATTCTATATATTTTCTTAAATCCTGATACAAAGCGTATTGAACAATTTACTTTGAATCCTGAGTAAAGTTGGGAAAGCATTGACATTCGTCATTTACAATGTTGCACTACAGAGAAATGAACAAAGCTGGTTTCCATTGATCTCAAACTCAAACGACATTCCATATATTTTCTTAAATCCTGGTACAAAGCATACGGAACAGTTTGCTTTGAATTCTAAGCGAAGTGGGGAAAGCATTGATATTCGTCATTTACAATGTTGCACTGCAGAGAAATGAATAAGGCTAGTTTCCATTGATCTCAAACTCAAGCCATATTTTATATATTTTCTTAAATCCTGATACAAAGCGTATTGAACAATTTACTTTAAATCCTGAGTGAAGTTGGAAAAGCTTTGACATTCCCCATTTACAATGTTGCACTACAGAGAAATGAACAAAGCTGGTTTCCATTGATCTCAAACTCAAGCCATATTCTATATATTTTCTTAAATCCTGATACAAAGCGTATTGAACAATTTACTTTGAATCCTGTGCGAAGTTGGAAAAGCATTAACATTCCCCATTTACAATGTTGCACTACAGAGAAATGAACAAAGCTGGTTTCCATTGATCTCAAACTCAAACGACATTCCAAATATTTTCTTAAATCCTGATACAAAGCGTATTGAACAATTTGCTTTAAATCCTGAGTGAAGTTGGAAAAGCATTGACATTCCCCATTTACAATGTTGCACTACAGAGAAATAAATAAGGCTAGTTTCCATTGATCTCAAACTCAAGCCATATTTTATATATTTTCTTAGATCCTGATACAAAGCGTATTGAACAATTTACTTTGAATCCTGTGCGAAGTTGGCAAAGCATTGACATTCGTCATTTACAATGTTGCACTACAGAGAAATGAACAAAGCTGGTTTCCATTGATCTCAAACTCAAACGACATTCCATATATTTTCTTAAATCCTGATACAAAGCATACGGAACAGTTTGCTTTGAATTCTAAGCGAAGTGGGGAAAGCATTGATATTCGTCATTTACAATGTTGCACTGCAGAGAAATGAATAAGGCTAGTTTCCATTGATCTCAAACTCAAGCCATATTTTATATATTTTCTTAAATCCTGATACAAAGCGTATTGAACAATTTACTTTAAATCCTGAGTGAAGTTGGAAAAGCTTTGACATTCCCCATTTACAATGATGCACTACAGAGAAATGAACAAAGCTGGTTTCCATTGATCTCAAACTCAAACGACATTCCAAATATTTTCTTAAATCCTGATACAAAGCGTATTGAACAATTTGCTTTAAATCCTGAGTGAAGTTGGAAAAGCATTGACATTCCCCATACGAACAAGGCTGGTTTCCATTGATCTCAAATTTAAACGATCTAAATATTGTTCACTCGACAGGCAGCGTTCAGCAATTTTACGTTTTGGAAAATGGCGATTGGCGCCTAGGGACAGGCATTGTGCGGAATTATCTTATCGAATCCTAGAATCGTAGTGCTCATTTATCTTCCGCAGCCACTCCGTCATTGATGACGTTATCAGGGGATATGTAATTTAACTAAACAAGGCGATTCCGCAGCCAGCACCGTAAACAGAGTTTCGATTGGATTCCAATAAATTCGCTTAATGAATAAGTTCCATAAGTCATGCAAGCAGCGACGCGCGTTGAAATCATTCGTTACATCGTTTCCGTTTGGACATGTCGTTGGTCCAGTTGAGTCGAATAAACACCGTTGATCCTGCCGACACGGTGGAAATAGCGCGACGACGGTTTTGTCACTGGAAGATATTTATGCGAAACGCAGTTTGCACTGATCGTTCATTCCTCGTTAGTACCCAGGACAACCGTATAAATCACAATACCGTTATTGTTAACATTAAGGTCCAATGCTTTCGCGGTTCAAAATCATCTTCATTCTTGAAATATCACGCGAATTGACAAATTTTTATTCCTTATAAATTGATCAAGTTTGAAAAATTCTCGAAAGATATAGGATTTGAATCGTACGCAAAGAATCCTTAACACCAACTATAGTGGAATTCTTAAATTAACTATGTGAAGAGTAAAAGATATCTATACTCCTTTTAACAAAATTGGCGAGGAAAATTGGCAGGAAATATAAGCAAAACGATCACGTGGTCAATGCTAAGGACACAGATAAGTGGCTTCTGAATGAATGTCGATACTCAACCTTGACTTTTAGAAATCCTAAATAGGACTCATTACCCTTGTATATAAGGTCAGCCAAAATTTTCTTCAGAATATTCGATCTTAACACTAGAACTACCAACCTAGTCAGAATGACTGGTCCCAGAACTTTCCTTTTTGCAATCACCGAACACATACACCTGCTTTAAGAATAAAATTGGTATCGACTCGTATTAAGAAACAACTGTAATCAATATATTCACTCATATTCATCGTATAATCTGTGCACGTTATAGTTAGATACTCATTAAAAATCGGTAGTTCTAGTGTTAAGCTTGAATCACCTCGGGCCCCAGGTCTGATGTTTCTGCCCTGGTCTGATCACGTGTCGCGCACGTGCAGCTGTTTATATTCCCTGTCAATTGTCGTTGAATGAAGTATAAACGTTTTAAAACCAACATTTGAATCTATTAAAGATTCATTTAAACAGTATGGTCAATCTATTCGTATAAATAAAGCAAAGAAAGGGCTAGTAGAACAAGTATTGGGCTGACGGTCTAACTTAGAAATACACAGAACCAAGCCACAGAGGTTCGATGGTAAGGATTTATGGAACCATACTCAGCCCCAGGTTAGCGTTAATAAAGTTTCAGCGGAGAAATGAAGCACGGGCGTGTTTTGAATCCGACCAAGAGAATTTCGTGCGGGGCTCGCCTTTTTTGGCTTACACCCTACCGTAACGAGCGCCCCCTTCGCAGAAGAATTCGTCGAGGGATTCCGTAGCGCGAATTTTAATTAGTGCCAACCGCTTGAAGTAAGGATATGAAAAGTAGATCTGCTTTTTAGGTCCGTTTTCGCGGACCTCGTTGGGAGAATTCTAATTGACATACGCTAGGTCAAAGCCAGCGTGGTACATGTCTAACGAAGCCGTTGTCATTAGAGGAATAATTACTCCGCTAATTCCATGTACGATACAAGTGAGCATGGATTCTTGTCAAATTTCCTACGAGATGAGAAAAATTAGGTCGAAACGGCGAGAAGGGGAAACAATCTCGCGGGGGCTAATAGGAGAGGCAACTGAGCTGAGCACAAAGTATCGCGAAGATTTTTTAAAGCTACCCGCTAATTTTCGCGAGGCAGAAGGAATCTCACGAAAAGGAAAGGTCGCTGAGGAATGCCAATAACTTTTTGCCGCGAGTAGCTGTGTAAGCGTGGCTGCGCGAAGAAAACGAAGACGAATAAGCGTGACATCGCATCCACTCGACCCCTAGCGCAAGACGAGGGACAAAGGCACGATTTTGCCTCGGTCCCGTTCAGACCAAGTTGCCTACCCTACCACCTCCTCGTCAAGTCGATGTCGCTCCAATTTGTCACCGTCTCGAAACCAACGATCCTCCACAGTGGCCCCCCCTTCTCTTGACGAAACTGTGACAGTAGTTTTCCCCAGTTTTTCCCGGCGATGTAATGAACCGCATTTTCGCGGCGACGCGGTGTCACGGCGCCAGGCAAGGGACAGAAAGAAGCGGGAAGAAATGGTCAGGGCTTTGTCAAGCGGGCCGATGGCAAGAATTCCCGCCATCCCACTTTTCACGGCAGCCAGGAATTTCGTGAACGTCTAATGGCGGCTCGTGGCGACGTTCCAGACTGATAATTCGTTTAATTACTCCCGAAGAAATTCCGGTCGTTAAGGGGGACGATTGTGCCCGCGGACTCGGTGTAACGACAGCGGGAATACCTCGCTGCTCCAAGGATTTGTGATACATTTCGGCAGCGGTTCTCATTTCACATTTTTCCGCCATCTTTGCGAACTTTGTGCGAACTTTGGATTAGAAGCAGACATATCTGTATGATAAAGTACATGCCTTATGCTTAACATTTTTGACAAAATCTTTTTAACATATTGTGGTATCGCAGGATGAGTGGGTCAAGCATGTTATCTAGAGTGCGTGCGAAAGGATGGATGACCGTGTGCTAGAATCGTGTGGACGGGATGTTTATGAATGTATCGGATGAAAGTGAAGAGTGTCTCTCGGAATGCGTTTGAGTGTTTGGGCTACTTGACCCGCTGAGGGTAAGATTGCAAGGAGTGCGTGGGAGAGTGTGATTGAGAAAGAGAGAATAGGTATGAAAGAGAATAGAATATATGGTTTTAAATAGGGATGCAAGGGCGTGAGTATGTAGTATGTCGTAGTACGGTGTAGTATGTTAGAGTTCGTAGCAGAGAGTTGTGAAGAAAGAAGTTGTTAGTTGTAATTGTGTTGTTAGCTGTATTCGTGTTGTTAATTGTATTCGTGTTGTTAAGTGTATTCGTGTTGTTAGGTATAATTGTGTCGTCGTAGTCGTAAGAGTTTAGTTGATAGATATCTATATTCGTAGTCTTTACCGTCACCGCACATTGTATATTATATCTTATGGTTAATAAATAGTAATTATATTATTTAACCCCACCTTATCTCTACAATATTATCACTGGAAAGTTTTTAATAATGAGATATGAATGTCATAAATAAATCATAATTATTCAAATCTATTCAATAAATTATTAAACCTATCAAATTTTGTAGTATCGCAGAATTTACACCTTGGATATAGGTGACTATAGTTTGGAAAGTCGCCGAGGGTTCGTGGGCCAGGTCGGTCGGAAAAACCCAGATGATGCGTCAGGCCCTTAGCATGATCATATTTGGTCATGTTGGAGGAGGCTTTTGAGAAATATATACAAGGCAAAAATGGTTAGCGGACAGTTCTTGAGAGACAGTTATAATGTTGTAATCGTGTTGTTAGTTGTAGTTGTAATAGTTTACATATATATATCTATATTCGTAGTCTTTACCGTCACCGCACATTGTATTTTTATTTTATTTCTAATAAATAGTTTTATATTATTTAACCACCACCCATGTCTCTACAATTTTAATAACCTATTGAATAGATCAGCTATCGATTTATATGCAATTGTAGTAGTGTATACAGCCATCTATGCAGTACTACAACCAACGATTACATCTATTCAATAGATTATTAAATAGAATTTTATAACCTATTAAATGATCAGATGAATGATGATGAATTTATAACTTATTATAGAACAAATTTTCATTCTTCCTCAAGTTTGTAATATCCACTGAGCAAGTCTCGTAGAGTTTACCTTCCTGTATAAGAATTCGCAAACGGAATTGCTCTATCGCCTACAGTTTTTGAAAAATATCAGCTTTTCTGAAAACGCACGATTTCTTGGATAAATGAAAGATTACGCGAAAACTAAAAGAGTTAAGAAGTTCATTCTTATCTTAGAAGATAGGTGAGAGTTTCTTGAGTATATCGATATCCATAAATGTAATTATTTATGCTTCTGAATAGTTGCAATTGGTCAGAAAATTTTAAAAATAGGCGATCGAGTGTACTTCTTACGTACTAATCTTGCATTTTTGTAGTAAGTTCTTTATCTAGAACGAATTTGCTGTTTGGTATCGTATTCTCCAGACCTTTCTGAAGAAGAAACGATGCATTTGTAATTTGTAATTCGATTAGATGGAGAAAATGTTCATCAATGAAGTGTATACGACGTTTTACTGCCATGTTTACACTCGACAGTGCCGTAACTAGTACGTGTAATCGACGTCCATAGTAAATACACGATTAGGTCCCGTTTAAGATATACAGGTTGTGTTATCTGACATGAAAAATCAGTCCTAACATTTTGATGCACAGAGTGTCCAATTTAAAGTTTCACACAGAATTATTTTTTGAACTACAATTGGTTTCAAAAATTGTTTTGAATGAAACTTAACCTGTTTCAAAGAATAAATTTTTACCTGGTGCATATACTTCCCAGAATTCAAGGAGACCTTGGTTTCCTTTAACACTAGAGTTACGAAACTCGAGATCTCCTCTGTTTGTAAACACAGGCAAAAATGATCATTAGTGCGAATTCATGTCATGTTTGCATATGAAACGATGAAATAACCTAAGAAGAGAATATTTCGTGATGTTTAACGAAGGTAAGTTTTAAACAGGATTAAATAATCATAATCGACCTTCAAAGACCAAAGCAGTATAGATCAAATGCAGCATTTACTTATGTAAGAAAAAATATACAGTTCCATTAAAAAAGAAGTCAAGGTCACCTTGAAATCTCTGTAGCTCGTCCACTTGGCAAAAATTTATGATCATCATAAGATATCGCCCTTGAAATACAATAAGTTTTATTTGAAATATTTTTTGAAACGAACTATAGTTTAGAAAATAATTGAATGCGAGGATGGAGCACCCTGTATATGAATGAAAATGAAAAATAAAAATTCTTTTATTCGTAATTTCTTAATTAAATTATACCCTATTGAAAATATGCAGGTGTCCAAATAATTTAGGATAATAATATAGATAGAAAATTAAAGTCTTTGATATATTTTTATATCATTTGATAAAAATTAATATTAACAATTATTTTATGTATATGAAAATAATTGATGAGCTAAATATATCATAAATACTTGTCACATCCTTTAGTGAAATTTGTTAATTTTATAAATATTGTTTATAGTAAATTCTGCTTGTTGAAATATGAATAATTATATTGTAACTTAT
This sequence comes from Eufriesea mexicana, assembly GCF_001483705.2. Lineage (NCBI taxonomy): Eukaryota > Metazoa > Arthropoda > Insecta > Hymenoptera > Apidae > Eufriesea > Eufriesea mexicana. Next base: position 1,083,068 of record NW_016909634.1, read on the forward strand.
TTTAAATTGTATGACTATAGTATTACTTGAATTATATGGGTTGTATAAGAATTTCTATTCTTCTCTACTATAATGCCATCAAAATTGGCATTTAAATGTAATTTCTATCCCAACGTACTTCGTTTTTATTTGAAATATTAAAGATAATATAGAATGAGTAAAAATTAAAATAATATTTCTATTAAATGTTTTTGTACACGTTAATTAATTTAGATTAAATCGTTAATTTTACTTAATTTTTAATTAAAATGTTAATTGATTAAATGTTTAATTAACTGAAGTTGAAAAATGTTGCTTAACTGAAAATTAAAAATTCACGATGAATTTAAAAAAGAAACTAAATTGGGTTGAGTTCCATTTACCATCCCATGTGACAAATATTTAGAAAAAAAATTCAATTGTGAAAAGTTAGATAAAAATTTCACAAATGAACCAGTAATTATAATTCTAATAAAGCGTATTAAAGAGGTTTTTACAATTATCGCTTGTTTGGTACTTACACGAATGTTTTTCGTTTTGAGGTTGCAAATAAGGATTAATGACCTTTATTCCCGAAATACGCTTAAGACTCGTCGGAATCCAGGAGTTTCAGGTACACACACCTGACTTGACGTCTTGTTCGGAGATGTTAATTAATGCTTGCCAACATAGTGGTCTCTTCATCGGTTTTGGTATTCTAACTATTTCCATACTAAATGGCAGGAAAATATATCTTCAACCCCTATAAAAGTTATTCATCAACATATCTTCTCACTTTCTTGAAATATAAGCACTGTATGAAAACAAGATTCCAATTATCTGATAGGACAGTACAATTATTACGTAAAAAATTTGTTTCTTTATTGTCCGCAACAGTGGTAAAATTGTAAATATAATTTATAATTTTATTTTATAAATATAAAATATCAATTTTATATTTTAATTGATTGATAATTTGTATATATATTGCTTTCACAAATTTTATAAAATATGAAACTTTGTAGTTTTTTAGTGAAAGATAATATTAACTTACCTTCCATAGAAATTTCATAAATATTGTAATGTATTTGAAAAAGATATTAAAAATTTGCATAAACATTTGATAACAACTTTCAGGTCATCTGAATATATTGAAATGCTTTCATTAAAGACATGATATTAAAAATTGATTTGAATATTCATATCACTTAACATTTGCATTAACATATGGTATATATAGAGTTCTAATTTATAACATAACATATAACAGAAAATAAAAAAGTTAATATAAGATTTATTATATAATTGTTTGTAATTAGTCCAACAATTGTATAGTGAATGCATTTAATTTGACATTACAATATTCACAAAAGGACGATTATATAAATTTTTTTACATGCTATATGCCACCATTAATGTTGGTTTTTATCTCATTATATTATATTAAATTATATTACATTGCCAACTAAAGCTTCAAGCACAAACACAATGATATTATTATATTATATTATTATAATGGTATAAAATGACCCAACAGTTTATACATATTATATTTTTACTCTTAATTCATATACTTACCTTATGTATAATACTTAATTTCACTTTAAATCTAATAAAAAAATATTCATAAAGTTAAAAACCATTTCTATATTACTTACGTATTCATTCTATTCATACAGCAGTGACTAGATTGTATTCAAACACTGGGTGCCACACACTAATTCCATTTCAAAACAAGTCCACTTGAAAATTCAATTATTTCACAAACATTGGTATATATCATATATAACACTAGTTGCACCAAAATAGAACATATTGAAAGAAATTTAAATATATAATGAATATACGAAGACAGGAAAATTGGCTTTCATTTCCAAACAACAAATTCCAATATCACATTGTTCACTACGTCTGACACATGTTAACATGATCAAAAGGATTCATTTTCAATCATAATATGAATTAATTATTACCAGAACCATAAGTCTTTTTATTCATATTTACATTCTAAATGCAGGATGAAAATTCAGAATAAATTACCTTATATGCGTAAAATAAAAACTGAAATTCCATTGGTATATTTAGGACACACTTTTTTATCATAGGATATGGCTTCCTCAATCACATTTACATCAACATTGCACACAGACAACGCATAAAAACCTGCTGCAATCTCCATATATATTAAACTTCGACATCAAAATTCAAAATGATTCCCTTTTTATCACAGTATACAGACATCTTCAGTCACATACACATTCACATCATATATAGGAGTAGCACAACAAATTGTTTCATATCTCCTTCACATATAAAACTTGTTATAAATCTTCTTTCACATCACTACAGAAGATTATTTCCCTTCTTTTGACTCTATTGCATGAAAATGAACATTAAAATTCCATAGCAATATTTAAAATTCATTTCCTTAATGCAAGAATCCTATTCAATAATACTGGGGATACTTCTTTCACTTTCATAGTCACGATACACAGAGATACAGGAAAATTTCAAATCAGAATTCATAATAATTCCTTTCTGATCACCATACACAGCATTTTCAATCATAAACACATTCACATCACACATAGGAAGAGCACAACAAATTGCTTCATATCTCCTTCACATATAAAACTTGTTATAAATCTTCTTTCACATCACTACAGAAGATTATTTTCCTCCTTTTGACTCTATTGCATGAAAACGAACATTAAAATTCCATGGGAATATTTAAAATTCATTTCCTTAATGCAAGAATCATATTCAATAATACTGGAGATACTTCTGCCACTTTCATAGTCACGATACACAGAGATACAGGAAAATTTCACACCAGAATTCACAATAATTCCATTCTGATCACCATACACAGCGTCTTCAATCATAAACACATTCACATCACACATAGGAAGAGCACAACAAATTGCTTCCTATCTCCTTCACATATAAAACTTGTTATAAATCTTCTTTCACATCACTACAGAAGATTATTTTCCTCCTTTTGACTCTATTGCATGAAAACGAACATTAAAATTCCATGGGAATATTTAAAATTCATTTCCTTAATGCAAGAATCATATTCAATAATACTGGGGATACTTCTGACACTTTCATAGTCACGATACACAGAAATACAGGAAAATTTCACATCAGAATTCACAATAATTCCTTCCTGATCACCATACACAGCATCTTCAATCATAAACACATTCACATCACACATAGGAAGAGCACAACAAATTGCTTCATATCTCCTTCACATATAAAACTTGTTGTAAATCTTCTTTCACATCACTACAGAAGATTATTTTCCTTCTTCTGACTCTATTGCATGAAAACGAACATTAAAATTCCATGGGAATATTTAAAATTCATTTCCTTAATGCAAGAATCATATTCAATAATACTGGGGATACTTCTGCCACTTTCATAGTCACGATACACAGAAATACAGGAAAATTTCACATCAGAATTCACAATAATTCCTTCCTGATCACCATACACAGCATCTTCAATCATAAACACATTCACATCACACATAGGAAGAGCACAACAAATTGCTTCATATCTCCTTCACATATAAAACTTGTTGTAAATCTTCTTTCACATCACTACAGAAGATTATTTTCCTTCTTCTGACTCTATTGCATGAAAACGAACATTAAAATTCCATGGGAATATTTAAAATTCATTTCCTTAATGCAAGAATCATATTCAATAATACTGGGGATACTTCTGCCACTTTCATAGTCACGATACACAGAGATACAGGAAAATTTCACATCAGAATTCACAATAATTCCATTCTGATCACCATACACAGCGTCTTCAATCATAAACACATTCACATCACACATAGGAAGAGCACAACAAATTGCTTCATATCTCCTTCACATATAAAACTTGTTATAAATCTTCTTTCACATCACTACAGAAGATTATTTTCCTCCTTTTGACTCTATTGCATGAAAACGAACATTAAAATTCCATGGGAATATTTAAAATTCATTTCCTTAATGCAAGAATCATATTCAATAATACTGGGGATACTTCTGACACTTTCATAGTCACGATACACAGAAATACAGGAAAATTTCACATCAGAATTCACAATAATTCCTTCCTGATCACCATACACAGCATCTTCAATCATAAACACATTCACATCACACATAGGAAGAGCACAACAAATTGCTTCATATCTCCTTCACATATAAAACTTGTTGTAAATCTTCTTTCACATCACTACAGAAGATTATTTTCCTTCTTCTGACTCTATTGCATGAAAACGAACATTAAAATTCCATGGGAATATTTAAAATTCATTTCCTTAATGCAAGAATCATATTCAATAATACTGGGGATACTTCTGCCACTTTCATAGTCACGATACACAGAGATACAGGAAAATTTCACATCAGAATTCACAATAATTCCATTCTGATCACCATACACAGCGTCTTCAATCATAAACACATTCACATCACACATAGGAAGAGCACAACAAATTGCTTCATATCTCCTTCACATATAAAACGTGTTGTAAATCTTCTTTCACATCACTACAGAAGATTATTTTCCTTCTTCTGACTCTATTGCATGAAAACGAACATTAAAATTCCATGGGAATATTTAAAATTCATTTCCTTAATGCAAGAATCATATTCAATAATACTGTGGATACTTCTGACACTTTCATAGTCGCAATACACAGAGATACAGGAAAATTTCACATCAGAATTCACAATAACTCCTTTCTGATCACGAAACACAGCATCTTCAGTCATAAACACATTCACATCACACATAGGAAGAGCACAACAAATTGCTTCATACCTTATCCACATCCAAAAATCATTATAAATCTTTCACGTAACTACTGACAATCTTTTCTTCTTTTGATTCTATTGTGTGAAGATAATGATTAAAATTCCATGGAAATATTTAATATTCATTTGTTTCATGCAAGAATCATATTCAATATTATTGAATATTCTCAGGTCACATACACTTTCATGACACACACAGATGCAGCAAAATTTCACACTGGAATTCAAAATCTTTTGATTATGGTATCAAGCATTTCTTGTCACATTTATTTTTATGATCCAGATAAAGAAAGTACAAGTAGTTTCACGTACAATACACCTTAAAAAATTATGATCTTTCATATCACTTTTCAAGATTGTAGATTTTTATTTTGTTCACTTGGCCTTTGTATAGAAATATCTGTGGTATGCGTGATTCATGTACTATTCATCGCCATGCCGTTGCCTATTTCCCACGCGTCACTATTGCTTCAAAGTCAGTTGGAAATCTAGTTTCGAATACGCGATTGATGTAATATTAATTAACCGGCGGGGAAATGTGTCTTAATTATAACGTGGTTTCCTCGTGCATCCGTTTATCAATAGACGAGATGATCCATAGTATAGATCCACATTCGCTATACATCGTCGCCATTCTCATACGATGTGATTCACAAGCAACATAAATATTTCACTAATTCGTGGGCGACAAATAAATCCTGGCCGGGTACATGAACACGTTGGTCCATATTTGTGGATTCCATCCGACGCACAGTTCTTGCATGTTTCTGCAGGCTCCCATGGAAATTTGTTGCACAAACGTAAACATGTTGCAGCGGCCATGTGTAGATTTCCGTGGTGCTTGCGTCCAAATGCGGTTCGTAGCTTGGTATGCATTTTGCGTAAGACTTTAAAATGCGTAGGTTGGTATATTCATTACTGAATAATTTTCTTTAAAATTTAACAATTTTTGGAAGAAAGTAAAAATATTATTTATGTTTATTTTATTACTATATTATATATTGACTTTATTAATTCTAATATTTAATAATATTTATTGTTACTAAATTCCCTATTTCATTAAGTTAGTTACTTCTGCATACATAATTGTGATTCGTTGTTAATGTTACTATCTTTAAATGTAGTTTCCTATTATTTGAAAGTTTAGAACTAAAAATTAATTATGCTGTTGAAATTTTGAACACAATAATACGATTGATAATACGATTGATAAATACAATTTGAATATATAATAATTTTCTAGGAACATATGTAGAAGGATTTATCTAGTTTCTTTTTCTGGATCATATATTATTTAATTATTATCAATTATTCAATTATTGTTAATTTTAATAATAAGAATCATCGTACCATACAGGGTTTAGAAATCCAATACCTACATTTCAGTGTCTTTTCACGTTCCTGCATTTCGAATAGATTCGCAGTTTGACTTTGCAGCTTTTAGAAACGTTACGCATCAAAGCTCGTGTTTCATATTGCAATAAAGAGAAAAAATTCGCAATATTGAACTGAGAATTCCCGATCAATAGTATCGTAATTTTGCTACATGTTTCTAATAAAAGGAAAAAAAAAAATTCACGGTGGCGCGTAATTCGATGGAAGAGCAGGGTCGCGTCATCGCGTATTTCGCCCCGCGCAAATCCATTCTTCGAGCGGAATTTTCGAGCGGAGGGTCGCGCGCACGTGTCGCGGCACAATTCTCGCGAAATGACATTTCGGCAATGAATGCTTGTAAACGAGTGCAACGCCGGCCCGTAATTCGTGCGTGGGATAAAATTCCTCGCTCGCTTGTCGCTCGGCTTTGTTAATGCAACTTCCACCCCTTGTGCACGCGCGCGCACGTGCTGCTGTTAGTTATCGATACTGTCGCGTTTCCTTGTCGACACGGAGAATTGTTTCGCATGAAAAATGTACTTGCTCGTACCGTGACTTAACAAAACAAAATTTTATATTTATAATTCGCGTAATGAAATATGTTCGTGAAACGTTACTGGACTTGGCGATTTCTGTGGTGAAATGAAAAACGCGATATGTTCGCCGAATTTGATTCCCGAATTTTACAGTGATACGATTGCTGATATGATTTCCGAATTTTACACTGCAGCAATTTTGAAATTTATTCAGCCGCGAGAAATTATATTTTTGCTCTCGTAAATAAATTTTTGATTTTTAATTTACATAGATTCGTAAAGTGATAAACTTCTCCTTTTTAATTGCAGAAAATTTTCAATTTATTTCAAACTTATGCATTTGACAAACATATATTGTAATTATCAAGGGTTGCTAACAGTTTCTGATAAAATCGTCTAATGCATAAGTATAGTGTAGGCTATACAGCGTATAAAATGTGTGGTACGTTATTAAATCTTTTGTGAAAGGAATTTTGTTGACATGTAATTTAAACTGAAGTAGATTATAGTTTAACTGAAAAATTTCACAAGCCATTACATTAGAGGTTAAACAATGAAAATTAATTACCTCAGCTTTCGAAGTGTCTGGAAGTTAGTGGAAAAAATTTTATTTTAGGAAAATCACGCAGATGGAATTTTAATAACGTTTTACAAAATTCTGTATTTCAATCACTGACACGAACGTGTGCTACGAAAATTCATAATCGGTATGGTTCGAATTGAAAACCGCGGTGGAAACGCTAGAATAAAGACGCTTTGTAACGCGAAATCGGTGGAAACGAAGAAAGTTTCGGACTCGGAGGATAAACTATCGCGATACATGGAGAAAAATGAAATTGTCGGCAGTTATCGAGGCGAACTGGCAGCTATAATAATCGATCTCCATGCAGCCAGCTCTCGAATCGAATTCAAGCGTTTCACTCCCGACAGGCAAAAACAATGACAACGAAGTATTGTGCCCGTTGTATCGATGTTCGTACTAACTGTTTCCAACGGGGAAATTCTTTCGATGTTCATCGAAATAGAGTTTGTAAGGTCTTTGGGGGAAAAAATGACACCAATTTTTGTCGATTTCCAAAAAATTCGGTTCAAAATTACCTCTTACGTTCTGCTAAATTCCGTCAAATGTGGAGTTACTGGGTAATTTTGTCATTTTTATTACGGAAACTGTGGTATACCATGTTTAATAACGAACAATTCGAATGTCTGAATTGTTCCATTTGAAATATTGGACATTTTGAGGAGTAATAAAATTATCAAACCATCAATGCGACAATGTACTGTCAATTGCTTGTTGATTGGGGACGTCACGTTTATTAAATACAATATCGTTTAGTGTCGACAAATTAAATATTGTCAAATTCGCAGTATGAAATAGCGGTAATTAATACTCGAAGTAATTTCTGTCCAAATCTAAACTGACAAATAAATGATAAATTAAAATCAGAATACAGAATGAAGCGAAATATTTCAAAATTACGCAATGTAACGAAACATAACCCTAATTGTTTATTTCACCTGTCGCATAACCTAAAAATTCAAATTTCGAATTGAATAATTATCTTATCATTATCAAATTAATCTTTTTATGTTTTAGGTAAGTCAGACAGCCGTATATAGATACTGACGAAATAATTAAATTATCATCAACGTGAGTAGAAGTATAATATCAACTTTATCGATGTCAAATCACCTAACCTATTTCGCCAATAATTGTCATCTTTTAATTAACTGCAAAGCAATTTTAATTCGTTATGTGGTGCACTATTCTTATTTAACATGACATTTTTTCACTTCAGCACCCAGAATAATAAATGCAGAATAATAGAAAGCAATAATGCAGGAAGGGAACTAATTTGTTCGATCTAATAAAGTAACTGCAATGTAAAATTATTTTCCAAACGACATGTCGACGAACTCTAATTTAACTTAGAGTTTCGTTCATTATCGATTCTATAAAAATAGGGAAGAAAATGGAGAAGAGACAGGAAGAAAGGAAGATGTTGAAAATTATGCAAGGACAAGCTTCCTTGATTGTCGAGTAGAAAAGAAAGCCTCGGGAAGGAGGCACACAGAGAGGACGAATCTTCAAAGAATCCAGGTTTTCAATCAGGAAATTAAGATCAAGTTCTCACCTGCGAAACAACAAAGAAGCCACAGGAACGCCCGGCTCGAGTGGCCTTTCACTGAACCGGGAAAATGGTGAAGATCGTTGAAGAAAAGGGGGCAGACGGAACTGTCGTCGAAAGGGTTGACGCAATTGCACAATGGCGAAGAAAAAGAGAAGAAGAAGAAGAAGAAGAAGAAGAAGAAGAAGAAGAAGAAGAAGAAGAAGAAGAAGTCACGTGTTAGATGCACCGATACACCTGGATGGATCGGTCGTGGCTTGATCTCGCCGGGGGATGAAGAGGCGAGATGTAGGGCTCTTCAGGGCAGCCGATATCGTTCCCAGGGGGTCGTGGTAGGCTCACAAAAAGCCATTGTTGCGTCGACATTAAGTTTTCGCGCTGACGGACCCTCCTCCTTCCCTCAGCTATGCTCCTTTTTTCGAGCCGAGACGTGACATGAATGCAGCCCTTTGTGTCGAAGTTTGACGGATCAATCCGTGGCCACGCTCGTCGACATTTAGCCCGCTTCCGGCTACGTGCGGCCACGATAAGCAGAACAAATTGCCATCGACTCCGTGGCCCCGTTGCTGCAAACTTTTAATAGCGCGAAATGCCATGGCAGCTTGGGGCCCATTGGTTTCTTCGCTGATTGCCGATGAATTTTGATTAAATTCGATATCGGTATTTGCATTTCATCGTAGTATAATCTTATACACCTTGTCGGTAGAAGTGGATTCGATCACTGGGCAGCTGATGCACCTGTGTACGCATGCATACATGTGCATAACGTAATGGCGCATATTGTATGCGCCGGGGGGCAGTAGTGTGTTTCCTGAAACACACGCCCTCTCATGTGGATACATGAAAGTCCTGCTCTGGCTGATTTGCATGTATGTGTGCATATACCTTGAATATCATACCCGAAGATGCATAAACATTAAACATCATGCAGCCGAATCGCGGATGAAGAGCTTTAAACGGGTCGTTGAATCGCAAACGCGTTTTTAATCGCGCGTGTGCAATCCACGCTGTAGTTACACGGTTGTTATTAAATTATTCGTTTACACGTCGGGAAGTCTTTTGCGCGTAAAGTGAATGCGTTTCTAGACATGGATGATTAATTTTGGTTTTGTAAACAGGTTTATAATTTTTTAAACATTACATAGGTCTTCAAGCCTCGAGTAAAACTTAAATTGTTTGTAGATTAAAATGAATCTCAGGTACAACACTTCTAGGAATGATCTAATCGTTAGTTGATATTAAAATATCGATAAATATATTAAATTGATAATTTGAAATCTGTCATCTGAGAAAAATGTTGGTCCTCTCTACTGTTCTGCATGAGAAGGGTCCAGAAAAATTTGTTCGCTGCTAGGAAATTATTCTGCGTGAAGTGGATGCGTCTCAAGACGTGGATGATTAATTTTGGTTTTGTAAACAGGTTTATAATTTTTTAAACATTACATAGGTCTTCGAGCCTCGAGTAAAACTTAAATTGTTTGTAGATTAAAATGAATCTCAGGTACAACACTTCTAGGAATGATCTAATCGTTAGTTGATATTAAATTGTCGATAAATATATTAAATTGATAATTTGAAATCTGTCATCTGAGAAAAATGTTGGTCCTCTCTACTGTTCTGCATGAGAAGGGTCCAGAAAAATTTGTTCCCTGCTAGAAAATTATTCTGCACCGTATGATCATGATAAAAGTAAAGTCGATGTCTTCATTAAATTTCGCGAAAATAACCCGTATATAGTATATTAAAATATCAATTAACAGCAGTGGGAGTAATTGCGAAAGCTGTCTCGCGCGATACCTTAAGCCCGAATATCCGAGGCTGGCAGAAATTATAAAATCCTCTTCCACTGGCGACGAACATTTTTCAAACAGTCGTAAATCCACTTCGAAATCGATCTGATCGCGCTGAGCCAATATCCATCGGAATTCCGTCGAAATGAAATTTCAATCTGTCGAGAGAGTGTCCAAACAGTCGGGTCTCGATACAACTCAGGGCTTCCACGTCGACGGGAGACGTTCTCACGTCTATTTCTGGCTTCCATTCTCGTCTGGCGGACGCGAGACATGAGCACACGAATATGCGTAATGGTCTTCTTTTTTCGCGTGTCCGCGTTTGAAATATGCATGGCCGAGGCTTGTGGACGGGCAAGAAACTCGAATATTTCCGTTTCAATTTCGAGATCCCTCGATCAATCTCCTTGGGCGTTGACACGTGGCCAAGGAAAAAGGAGGGTAGGAACTCTGGAGACGTGTGGCCACGCACAGTAACGATGGCCACGTGCCTCGGCATTTGGTGGGCACGGCTGTCTTCCTGATATAACGAGCTCGTAAAATCGGTCAAACAGTCAGAGTTTACATGTTTCAGGCATCTGGTCGTGAGAATTGACAGGAATCTGGGAAGATTAGGCTGAGAAACCTCAGTCTGGACCGCATACCGTATACCTCAGCGAGGTTGTTCTCGAGTTCACAGTTGGCTTTTGACATTATCGAAATGCTATATTCCTTGGTTCTCGTTATTCCTGAGCTCTTCTCCTTTTCACCGAAATGTTTTCTACAATTCCACGACACCGCTTTTCATTGTCGGAATTCTCGTGTTTGGTACCTGTGCATTGTTTTTAATCGCTGGAATTTATTCTCCCACGGAACACTGGCTCCTCTTGTCACTAAAATTCCCCTAGAATCCTTCCTCTCTTGTAGTAGGATTACTTCCTTGAAAATAAAAATTTTTCCCAGTTCTGTGTTCATTGTGAGAAAGCGTAACTCAGCAAGGTTACATGTCTGTGAATAACGTGGGATAAAAATTATTCCGACTGATGTGTACCTTTGGTTACTAAATATCAACGAATAATCGGGTAAAGGATAAAATTCCGCTAGTCGTTTATTGTTTGGACAACATCCAATATTGCCCGCAGGATGGTAAATTATTTCCGAGTCACTGATCCGAGACACTGTGCCTACGGTGATAGTAGAAACCGAAAGGGAAGCCCCAGAAACGTCTGTAGTAGACAAGGTAGCCTCCAGATACTGTTTTGGAGAAAGTGATCACTGTCTGACATTCGAGTGAATGCTATTTATAACGGGTAGTCGGAAAAGAGGTACTGGAATAATTTCTAGACATCTCGGATATCGTCGCCATTAGAAATTTCGTAATTAATTATCGTGAAAAATAAACATAAGTGAACTCATTTTTCATAAAGTTTCGAGAACGTTGATTAATCTAAAATAAAATTTAATCTTCACACGTGTGTTAACCACTTTTAACTCTGCACTCGACGATTCTTGGTTAGAGAAGAGTAGAAAATCAAAGATTCTCTATTAAAAAATTGACGATACTTTTTTGAGCAGTAAATAAAGAATTTTATAATAATAGAATTGTAGAATTATTTGATTTCGATACCATGCATACCGTTACATTACATTAAATTTAATATATTAATTAATATCGATCTTCCAAATTTTATGAAATGGTAACTGAGGATCACCTCTCGAGTGCAAAGGGTTAATAAGATATATAATTTTCCACCATTTTGTCGATCCTAACCTATACTCGTGATAGTCCTTAATCGTTATATTGTTGCCTTTCTTTAATATTATATATGGCGTGAAATAAGTGTATGTAATTTTAATATTTAGTATAATACAACGTTATTGGCGATATTCGCAGATAATTAAAAATATTCTTCAATATAATATTCTTATAATATTCTTTATTCGGACGTATAGTATTATTTATGCGTGATACACAATGCGTATAAGTCTGTAAGTAGATACCTAACTATTTTAATCAGTATCTTCATCATGTACTCATAATATAAAATATTCAGTATATCAATCGTGAGGTCGATTATTTAATAGAAATTGTGATTTTCAACTTCTTCCATCTCACAACAAGTATAAATTAATTGCCTACTAAAATTCTGCGGCACAATAAAAAATATTTTCTGTCGATATAACAAAAAGGAAGAGAAACCGGGTATAATATTGAATTCTACTGGACAGCTATTGTTATATTGGACGTCGTCATTTTTTTAATTTGATAATCTGAGGGAAGAGAGATCAGCGTGGCACGGCACGTTGGTTGAAGATCGTTGACCTATAAAATCGGTGTTGGAAGAGAATAATAATTATTGAGATATGAAATGTGACGTGGAGTGACAAATATAGGAAAAAGTTTTCGAAAATTCCTGGGAAAATTGTTTTTTTTAATTTCATCGGAATCGAATATTTAAGCGCAAAGGGAGTGGCTCAAGGATAGCTTCGCTGTTAATTTAATTCGATGAAAATTAAAATGGAACTGATGGACGGCGTGTCATCGATAATTTGATCGATTAAAAATTAGATCGTGAACGCATATCGTGTCAGCGATTCGTCATAAATTATTGGCTTATTGTCAAGCGGCCCACGGCCCAGCTAATTAATTAGTTATTACACGGACGATAATCGAATAATCGGCTTCGCATTAAAGGCTAATAATAATGGACAAAATACTTGAAAATTTGTTATTTAATCGGCCACTGGATAATTCCCTGACTCGTCACGTTGAGGGCATATTGTGCTGGGAAAATGTCGATCGAAGGATGGGAAGGGATTCAGAGATTACAATAATTCAAAAACGCATCCATGCAAATTACCTCTCTGGCTGGATAAATAAGTAAATACTTGATTAAATAAAAATTTCCTGTGTTGTGTTATTATCACTGCGTGCATTTGATTAATCGCAAGTCATGTACGATAATAGTGAGATTTTAAGTTGATCTCGGTGTTGATATACTGGGTATTCTATATAACAAGGAAATATTTACGTACGAATCCAACACCTACGCAACGCATGACGTTTATTTAAACAAATGTTTCATTTCGCACTGTTTGCGATATATTGCAAGTTTTGTATCATAAATAATACCATTTCAGCGAGCAAAGTTGGTTTTACTTACTCTGAATAAGCATTTCGACAAGGAGTGTTGGAAAAATAATTAACATCCATGATTTTATGCACGTATTCATTTCTGAGTATACAAAATTCGTTGCATTTCTGTCAAAATAAAGTAAAATAGGATGAACGAGATATATAAAACGGTACATGAAATATTCTCCATTTATTTAGTTATACCCTATATATATACAGCAAGTATACAAATATACTAGTATAGAATATAAATTTCAGTAATAAAATTCGACAGTATTCGTGGTCTATTTTCAACTCCAGTTTCCACTTAATATAAATATAATTGAGAACGAAATTAATTCTCTGAAAACTTTATCTTCCTCAAAATTTTCGTACATTTGTTTAACAATGGAAGTCGAGTATAATAGAAAGTGATGAAACTTAATTTTATATATATACATGAAATATTCTTCGTTTATTTAGAGATAGTCTATATATGTACAACACGTATACAAATATCGATATCACCAATATAAATTTCAATAATAAAATTTGACAGTATTCGTGATCTGTTATCAACTCCAGTTTTCATTTAAAATAAATATAATTGAGAATGAAATTAATCCTCTTGAAACTTTATCTTCCTCAAAATTTTCAGTAGTAAAATTTTCGTACATTTGTTTAACGATGGATAATAGAAAGTGATGAAACTTAATTTTATATATATACATGAAATATGCTCCGTTTATATAGAGATATCCTATATACATATATATATATATACAGCAAGTATACAAATATCGACATCAACAATATAAGTTTCAATAATAAAATTTGACAGTATTCGTGATCTGTTATCAACTCAAGTTTCCACTTGAAATAAATATAATTGAAAACGAAATTACTCCTCTGAAAGCTTTATCTTCCTCAAAATTTGCAGTATTAACCCTTTGCACTCGACGATTTTGTCGTTAGAGAAAAATAGTAATTCAAAGATTTTCCAAAGATTACAGTCAAAAATATTTTTGAAACGATAAATAAGAAATCGTATGCAAATTAAGACGTAGAATTATTTTACTTCGACGTTCCACGTGTCATTGGGTAATTTTAAATTTAATATATTAATTAACATGGATCTTTAGAATCTGTTTAAATGGCGATGGAGAGTCGCTTCTCGAGTGCAAATGGTTAAAATTTTCGTACATTTGTTTAGCAATGGAAGTGAAAGATAGTAGAAAGCGATGAAACTTAATTTTCTTGGTACGTTGAAAAAATATTGGTTAGGACAATCAGCCCGAGGAGCGCAGACTAATTCTCCGAAGAACACGCTCCGTCTGACAGTCTCGCGGTGTCTATCTCTCAAGTCGAGCAAACTCTATCGAGATTCCCCAGCCCTGTCGTGACAACGCTCGTTGCCCTCTCATCTCCCGTAGGCGAAACGCCTACGATCGATTATATCGCGGCGGTTCTATCGCTCCCGGTACGTGGAGCAACGTGTGTATACGTAAAACCGCAAGGAGCAGCTCCCTAGCCGCGCGGGCTCGGAGACTTCGTGACGAGCAGCCATTCCTGGAGTATTTTAGGGTTACAAGTTCCGGCGTAGATCGCGCGGATAGGCCCCCGCGGGCTTATTTATGGATCGAATCCGCGAGATTTCCGGGAAAGCCCGTTTCTCTGGCCTCGCCGTGGCTCCTCTTCCTGTTCATCCAGCCTTTGATAGCACGTCGGCCCCTTTGACGAAATATTATCGATAATCGGGGGGACCCCATCGCACGTCGCGCAGTGGGCAATTTCGACGAAAAGCTGGCCAAGATATGGGGATATCTTTTGATTAGTACGGGAACCGGTATTTTTGGATATTGGCGATTGCTCATTACGAATTCGAAGTGAAAAGTATAAAATGAGACAAAATGGCGGAACCGAAATGGCGGACGGATATGTAAACAAATATTACATCAGTTAGGAAGATTGTATCTTTAGATTTTAGGACTCGTTAATTACGAAATTGGATTAAAAGTTTCGAATAATTTAAAATGTGTGAAAGGGAAAATTTTGGACAATTAATTATGTTCGTTTTGGAAAAAATGTCGCAGAAATAAGTATTCGAAGTGATAATGTTAAGTATGGAAATTTTTAGGAGAATTTTGAAAATGTTTATTTAAATCGAGGTTGGTTTAGCGTTAAGTTAATTCTTTTATTTAAAAATATCATTGGTGATCAATACGAGAGAGTTTCAAATCGAATATAACATCCTGTTTTGATCGAGTACCGATTGGATAACCAGTAGGGAACGAGATAAATTTTCACGTGGAAAATTCGATTTCATGCTTGAGGAGTATACACGGAAAACTGTTTACTTGTCAATACTTTTGTATTTTTCGAATGAATTGCAAATAGTATTATATTTGTGCAAAAGTAATTGCTTTTTGGAAACTCTTTCAGCAAACGGAAACTTACATGACATTGACGACGTTTCGTGCAATAAAAATGATAACTAATTTACAATTCTCGTAATCTATCTGCGTTTATATAACAATTGCAAACGTAGCTTTCAGCTTTGAAATCATTTTCCAAAGATTTCTCCTGGAAAATAATTCCAATTACCAGGTCTCACCACGTGGAGGGGCCTAAGTACGCATCGAGGTCCAGACATTGCATCTTACAATTAGTGACGCAACCCTACTGGCGCTATCTGTATCAAAGGTGCCCTAATCTAGCTTGGAACGAAAGAAGTTAGAGCGAATCTACCGACGCTTTATTGTATTTCGTATCATAAAACATAAGCAAATCAACAACGAAATGTTGAAATATTATACGAAATATTCGAATTTTCATGTAAAGATAAACAAAAAGGAAAAAATGAAATCTGAAAAGGAAAGAAGTAATTAAAACCTAAAGCAAAGAAACAATTTACATTTGAAACCAAGAAGGAAATTATTATTAAAAGATAATTAACATCTGAAAACAAAAAGGAAATTATTATTACAAAATAATTAACACCTGAAAACAAAAAGGAAATTATTATTAAAAAATAATTAAGACCTGAAAACAAAAAGGAAATTATTATTAAGGTATTTAAGGGTGTGGGGTGTGGGTGGGGTAGGGAACCCCAACCTCATTTCGGACCACTCTCCAGCCAACACACACAAAAATTTTTGGTGTTACATTTTCGAAGTTGAAATGCCAAATGATATTCGATCACCGTCGCGACGTCCTTTATATAGCCCCCTATCGACCGAAGATAGGCGAAAATTTCCGCACTTTACCAATTCCATTAATTGTTATTTTCCGCCTTAATAGCCAATAATTTATTAATTTTTCACTTTTATCATTAATTTACAATGTGAAAGAATTATTATTAACAATATAAATTTGTTACTAACAATAAATATAATAATTTGTGAAATTTATTTATGTTTTTAGAATATAAATTTTCGTGATGCATTTATATCAAGTATTTTTACTACTTTTTGAACAGGAGAATATATAAATGACAAAAAATTAGGTCATTTGGTAATTCCCAATTAAGGATAGTCGTGATATAAAAAAATTCGATCTATTAAAGTTGAAAATACGATTAATAACATCATTTACGTAGAGCAAGCTATAGATATATCATTAATCTTCAAATTTGAATATTTTCCAAAATCGCAAATTTCTGCAAAATGTTTTAATGCATATTGTACCTGAGATTTTCCTTTACATAATGCAACTCGACTCCCAGTAGAATCTCCTGCATAACATAAGATTATTTTCCTAATTCTTTATTTAAGTATCGATAAAAATTATAATATCTCGGAATAAGAATTAAACGAGTGAACTCAAAGTTATTTCTTATTCTTGAATTACAAGGTTTATGTTTATAGAACGTAGTTTACGAGAAAAATGTTTGAAGCATAAAATTTCTTATGTACGAGATACACCTGTACATTGAACATGCAATAAATCTTGAGGCCTGTAGGGGCACTAAATTTCGTCAACTTTGACGACCTGTATCACAGTAAATTATTATTATATTTCAAAATTTCATGGGGTATTTCGTCCATTGACATATATATATGGCATAGCAACAAAACGTAATTTTGCACTAGAAAAATTGAATTTTCCCTAGGTTTTTGACGAAATTCCCCACTGTGCGTCACGACGCTAAGGGCATGATGTCAGGCCTGTGCCTTGTGTGCGTGCGTGTACGCGTCGTGTTGCGTTAGGTGCAGGTGTTTTGAAAGGACCACCTCAGCGTCCGGGTGGACGTAGGTTGATGTTGGCGATTTTAACTGAATCCGGGTTCGTTGTTGTGTAGGATTATTAGATTTTGTTTTGGGGCTGCTGGAATATTCTAGATCGTGGAACGGATAGTAGCCGTTGCTCTCTCCATTAAGGATTTTATCCCTCTGTTTTGCTGATATCGCAGCTAGCTTCATTGGTAGTCAGCTGATGCATTGATAATGTCGTATATCTGATACTGTGAGTTTGCATCAGGGGTTCAGGAGAAATTTGATACACGTGACAAAATTATTAATTTCCGAAGACTAAGGTTAAAATTAAATTTTCATATACAATTTTCATTTACGAACTTTTCAAATAATAATACATATTACTATAGCTATTTATCAGACTTGGAAGCTTGTAAAAATTAATCTAACAGAGAATCGTTAATAATCACTAAAATCATTTGTAAAGGGTCATCAGAAGTATTAAACAATGGTATCTATTTAGATAGTGGAAATCTGAAACTTTTCAGAAAGAGATTACATTGGTCTAACCAAGATTAATCCAAATTCAGTTTTATATAATTTTCTTCTGTAAAGGAAAACTTTTATCTCAAATTTTGGAAAAGGGAGACTCGAGGAATAAAACAGGAAAGGAATAATGGAAGATTTTATTCTAAGAATAAATGTAGAGGAGAAGAAAAGAAATACGAGGATCTCTATATTACGTGTGTATTGTGATTAAAGACAGACTCCAGTTCCAACGCTAGATCCTTTGCTTTTCTCAAAATTTTTCGCTCTCTTGCAACCTGAAAAACCCCGACTCTGAATACCTCGCGGTGTCCTTCCCATATTCATCACGAGAGGGATTCGCATCAACGGAATTCTCGAAAATCCTTACCTAACTATTCTCTCTATACAAATACGTCCGTTCACCTAACCTCTACTGCTCTCCTCGCAGCGCGTCTGTCTGTCCTGTTAGAAAGCCTTACCAATGAGACCACTGGTGTCTCCCTCTTCTTTCCCAATTTTTCTTCCTCCTCTTGCTTTCTTTATTATAGTCCACCGTCTGACCTACAAGAACCTAAGCTGAACCTAACCTAAATCTTCCTTTGTCCAGAAAATATTCGCCCTTCTGCACTCTTAAAACCTTAAAGTGCGAATGCCTAACCTCCGAGCAATTTTTCATCGAACCAACCTCTGCTTTCGTTCGGTTGGAAATGTTTGATCTGGTGCATCAAGTGGAACAAACATGTTTGATCTGTTGGTGAAAGAAGCAGCTTTTAGGCGGATATTTAATAGATGGAATTGGCTGGTAGGTTATTGTGTAGCTCAGGATATAAGCGTAACGCGAAAGCAAAAGACACAGTATGGTCACGTTGCCTCGTTGCTGGCTGGCGTATCGTATCCGTCGACAAACCAATCTGGTTGCCACAATGGGGTCGACGGTATAGCAAGGACGTTTCCTTGTGATTCCTGTGATACGGAGTTTTCTTGACGAGTTCCATGCAAACGCGATCGTTCCCGTCGTCATCCCAACGAATTCAATATGCTCGAACATCGATACGCGGTGTATGGATGGCGTATAATCCACGAGGTACTCGAACTTTAATGGGGCGAATCTCGAAAACGCGTGCTCTTTTGATCGATAGCGGCTCTGACGTTTCAGTATTCATTGGGATGAAGTTAGCAAATCAGACGGGCCATTCACCCTAAAGAAATTGTCCAAGTTAGACTTCCAGGGAGTCATGGAGTTTACCCTGTGTGTGCATTATCTATTGACAAGCGATGGCAAGTAAATTATTTGAAAATGAAGAAAGGATTCTCGTTTCACAGGAGATAATGTTGAAACCACAATCATAGATTTGCATATATGACCATGATTATGAAAGTGGTCTAACTTATGTATTTCTTCTTTCGAGATATTTAAAGGATTACATTTGAATAAATTATAAAATATTTCTGTATTATGGAACATTTTAATTTAGAATTTTATTAGCCTTGTTTAATGAAAATTTATTACGAATTTGAAATTTGTGAATTTCGTACGAAAATGTTGTTTTTGAAATTTGAACTTGTTCTTTCCCATTTCTTTGAAGTATTACGTGGTCGTGTATTTGCAAATCACATAATATCCGAATAATTATTATATTTGCGTAATAAGTACATTGTCATTAACTTACCAGAGTCGCTATCTGTTGACATAGTGGTAAAATATATAAATTATTTTTCTACCTATAATTACTGCGAAAGAGCGCGACTCAATTAGTTCAGTTTTAAAATAAAACTAAAAGAATTCCATATAATGACAAAATAGCAAATATAATACAATGGTTCCTTTTTCGCAAATTGGCAAGAGTGAATTTGCTTGTTTAGTTAAAAGAATGCGTTGTTATGTTTATCATTATTATCGCTGGCTGATTTGTAATAACTGATAAATTCATTTTATATTATTTTTATAAATGAATTTCATATAATGTTGAAATAACAAGCACTATTTAACGGTGCATTTTTGACAACATATTTAAATAATTTATAGTTAAATAAATTAGTTAAGTTGAACAAGTTACGTTATATTTAATTAATTTAGTTTAAAATAATGTTGTGTGATATAACTGATAATCTTTGTTTTTTTAATTTTTACTTAGACCACTTTTATAATTATGGGCACATATGTCGAAGCTACTTAATATGACCACCCCTATCACGTTTTCTTTTTCATTGAAAATGAGACCAAAAAATATTCCAAACAATGACAATGACAGGTTTTTATTATATCATTTGAAAAATATTTAGTTTGTACGATACAGACGTATAATAATATCATATATATCAATGAATATATTTATATACAAATATAAAAACATTCTCTAAACAAGAATTGACAATACTTATTAAATATTTAAATGCCTTCGTTATTTATATTATTTACTAACAAATAATTTGAAAATTAATTATTAAAGTCACTTTCTATATTATAAAACATAACGTGCCAAGTTATCATTTGAATCATTATCACATACACACCATACACTAAGGGAGATTCTACTATAATTGGAAATATAAAAAATATTTGGATAAGAGTAGGAGTTCAAAGATTTTCTGCTATAAAGCTGATGATATTTCTTTGAGCAGTGAATAGGAAATTGTATAACAATTAACACGTAAAATTATTTGATTTCGATATCTCACTCACTGTTGCATTATTTTAAATTTAATATATTACTTATTATCGAGCTTCGAAATTTTATCAAATGGCGACTGAAAGACGCCTCTCGAGTGCAGAGGGTTAATTTCTCGCAATCACATGCTCGTACCTATTTTCACTATTACAACTAAATTACACAAATATAAAAAGATTCTCTAAACAAGAATTAATAACTGAACAAATATTTAAATAGCTCCGTTATCTGTACTACCTGTTAACAAATAATTTCAAAATTAATCGTTAAAGTCACTCTCTATATTATAAAACATCACGTTCCACATCTATGAATTATCACCAGAATCATTATCGTAGGATACCAAAAGAAATCGCGAATCGGCTATTGCCATCAAAAACAAATTGTAAACCGATCGATATCTTCCAGAAGCAAATCGAAAAGTTATTCTATATAACAAAATTAAGTTGCGTGACTCCTCTACAACATACACATCGTATAGAAAGAGAGACTTTACCATAATTGGCAATATTCACCTACGCAAGCCTCGATGCCCCTGATGCTTCAACTGACCCCAAAACGTCGGGTCAGCAAATAGTGGGAAAGAAATTCGGCGAAAGAGGTCTCTGAAGAAGCAACGATCAAAAACCGCGGCTAGTTTCGGCAAAAGCTTCCGGGACCAGAGTGGCAACCCTTGCGTCGTATTAACCTAGAAAACAGGTGCTCAAACCGCGAGTCATTAAAATTTAAATCCGCCCATGTATGTAGGGACAGGACAGGGGTAGGGGAAGATAGAGAGCAATCGTGGTGGCGGCTTGTGGCGGATTTTCACTAACAATAAGTGTCGCCGGAAAGGGGGAGGCTTCTGGCTGGTGTCGACAACCCCAACACCACGTCCCTTCGCGACAGCAGGGTGGTGGCAGTGGGTCGACGTAAATGACGGTGGCATCGATTTGCCATTTGTCTCGGCCTCGTCGGGCAACATTATTTCCTGGCGGGCTCTCTGTCTTACGTCTCCCGGCCATTTGCCGGGAATTCGGCGCGCGTCAGGAGACGCGTGCTGCTATGCGACTGCTGGACGTCTCCACAAAGGTAGCCGACGCAGACGTGGGCGGGGGAGCGCGTTCCTGACACCTGACGACGAATGCACGTCGTGCTTGCTTATGTTAACCTCTCTATAGCAATGCGAGACGCAGCTGGACCGGGCTTTCATGAATGGCGATCGCACGAATCGACACGCCGTGAATGCGGCTTCCGGTTTTTCTGCTCGAGTCTTGAAAATTCATAGAATAGAATGGTATAGAAAATTCTATGCAGATTCACAGTCACTTGTTCGCGAATAACTTTCTTCCGAATGCACCATGCTGTCAATTGTGATCAAACATTCCTACCCAATTGTGAATTTATATTACAGAATATGGTAGCAAAATAATTCTTAAAATTCGTCTCATTTTTCTTATAGTTCATTTCATTGTGAAAAATTTGGTGTCGAATTATCGTAATTGTTCTGAAGCACGAATACTTATTCCACTGTAAATCGGTAACGTCCTGTGTTTATTTATCGACTAAGGATGTATGCAAGTATGAGTGTGTGTGTGTGTGTGAGGATGCGCGTGAACATGCGGTGCGAGCTGTTATGGTTTTAGTTCTCAATAGCATCTAGAAGAACAAACATCGTGTGTACCGAATATCAAGTGAAATAGAATATTAAGTAAAACTGTTGTGGTTAATAAGTAAAACCTATCTAAAATTCTATCACACGCGAGAAAATTCCTGCGAAAATGTATTTAATTTAATCGGTTATTTACGTATTAGGTATCATAACGCGTAAAATGATTCTCAAATTCTGTTAGCATAATTACGCGCTAGGAATTAAGAAGGAAATAGACGGTAGTAATAGTAAAATATTTCTGTTAGAACACGTTAACACTAGGTACTATGGGTACCTAACTATAACGTGCACAGATTATAGTAATTTCAGGGGTACGATGAATACGAGTGAATATATTGATTACAGTCCTTTCAGCCCTATCAGTTGATACCAATTTTATTCTTAAAGCAGGTGTATGTGTTGGGTGATTGCAAAAAGGAAAATTCTGGGACCAGTCATTTTCACTGGGTTGGTAGTTGTAGCGTTAATGCATGATAATAAAAGATTGCTAGATGAGAGTATTACGTACTGGATGGTTAGATAGGTTAGGAACTGGTATGGAGAACTTATGCGCTCATGGAGTGCAAATTGGGGACAGTGGCGCGCTGATAATTATACCAACACGGCACTATCATTCCCAACTCCTTCGTCGAAAGTTCCTTCTTGCACGGTGCACAGAACAGTAATTAAAAAGCCAACGGAAAGCCAAATAAACCAGGGCAAAGGAAGGAGAGTGAAGCGGAGCCGGGTCGTCGATGGAGAGGGCGGCACAGTCGGGCTGCATAAGCGGGAAAAACTTGTGGCCCTTGTTATCACGGTCGTTACCGCGATAATATCGCCTTGTTCCACGTACAGTTACACGGTGCGCGACGATATTTGCCCTGGCAGACTGCATGCAACGTGGCTGCCGGTTACATGGTTACACAATGGCGACCGGCCTGTAAACCCGCTAACGAGGGAACCGTAGCCCGACACCTGACCTGAAGTTTACTTTGCCTGCCCTGGCCTTGGACCGCCGACGCACCCCGGAATAATGAAGGATAACTGTTATTTGATTCAGTTTGGCTCGCGGAAAATCCATGGAGTTGCGCGCGGATTCCGCGGCGATCCTCGCTCCGAGTTTCCAGCGTAATGAAACGCGGAATGCGAGCCCCGCGAGCGGATCGTCGGCCTTTGAAGGAACGATTTCGAGGATTGTTTCGCCCCCTTTTCCGTGTCTGGATGCCCGCACTCGTTTATCCAGCCGGATTATTTTACCGGAATGCTTCATCGTCTGCTGGATTGACGGAATGCCGGCCCGTCTGCCCAAGACCAGCCGTATTTTATTAGATTCAACTCGGGCGACGTGTTTGCTTGTCGGTTAAAGATGAAGAGGTTCATGGACTCGGCGGGGGATGATTGTGACGAAGGGTAATATATGGGGTTAGTGGATAGACGAATGAAACGTGCTTTTTATACAACTGTTGGAACCCGGATTTCAATATACAACACGGGTCCTAGCAACAAGGCTACGTTGGAAAAATACAAATTCAAACGGAGAGGAAAAAACAAAACAAAACTGAAACTGGAACTGACTGAACTGAACTGGACTGGACTGAAAACTGTAACTGACATTTCGCAAATTTTGTGGGTGCTTATATAATGTCAGTTTTTGGTAGGGTGAAGATGACCATTGGCCCTTAGAGAAAGAGGGAACGAGTCAATTGTTTTTCGACTCTGAAATTGTCCTGCGTTTATCAGACAGGTCCTTCTAGTGACTAAGGGCCAACGAATCGTTAGTAATCCAACAATAATCTATGGCTTTTAAGGAATTGGTGTATATCTACTATAAATGCAGATAGTTCAGTCTGTACCAATCAATGTTCATAATCTGGTTTTTAAGGAATTGGTGTATATCTACTATAAATGCAGATAGTTCAGTCTGTACCAATCAATGTTCTATTTGATGGACAATTAGGAATTAGACATAAGTTCTAGAATAAGAATATTATACATGTAAATACTCTGTGATGTTAGTATGCTCAAAAGGTGCACACTGCCAATAACCCCATAATGGGTTGAATAGCGTAAATAAAAAAAGAAAAATGAAATTGGGGGGAAATCATGTTATTAGAGGTACACTTGTAAGTAGTTTCATCTTGTCATTTAACTAGTATTTTTTCCTCAATATTTTCTAGTGTCATTTGAAGCCGTTGAAAGCCTTGTTGAATTCTGAAACGCAGTACTTCAACGTTTTCAATAGATGTTGCGTGTACAACAGATTTCCAGTGTTCTCGCAAGTAAAACTCCAATGGATTTAAATCCGGAGAACGAGCAAGCCACGCAATAGGTTCTTCACGTGCAATTCATTTATTTAAAAATTTCTCGTTCAAAAATTCTCTGGTTACCCAACTATACTATCGAACAAATTTGCCAGTAACTTTCCAGGAACATCAACAAGTATCAAAAGAGTATCACGGATCTGTAATAAAACGTTTCCAGGCAAATTTCCCTGTAGCTTCTTATTGTGACGAATAGGAGTCCTGACAGGAATGCACTTTCAACCGATGTCTGAAATTTGAACTAATGCAATGGCGATATTAAGTTAAGTACTGGAACGTAAATACTGGAAACGTTAGCAGTGGATTTGGTATTTGACGTAAATACAAAATCAAGGATTCTATTTTGAGGATGTTTACATATATTTAACTTGTAAGCTAAGTGCACGTCACATGTAAAATTATTTCGAAAATGTCTTCACGTTTAATTAACTTCTACGATGACTATACTTCGCACACAGGGTGGATCACTATATTTTGCATTTTAGATTTACGTTATTATTATAACGTACATATATATAACGCGAAAAATATTTCAGATGAATTTTAGTAATTTCAAAGGTGTTAGGGGTTGGGGTAGAATTTAATGGTATTAGTTTTCCTGTAGGTGGACGTGTGGAAGACATATAAAGGTCGTTAACGTTTTTCTAAATGGAATCATATATTTATTATTGCATCAGTTGATGTACCTTGATATTCTTTACAAAAAGGTATTGACCAATTTATGTTCGAAAATTATTAGTTTAGGTATGTTGTTATTAATGAAACTATGCCACGGTGTTCCTCATCTCTAAGATGCGCCGTGATATAACGGGTGTCCTTTCAGTCCTGATATACCGTTGATTATTTGTTGCAAATTGTAGTAAAATTAAATAGTAAAGTAGACTCTGCATCCTAGCGATTTGATGGCGATCCCTTCCCTGCGTTTTGTCTTTTGTCTCCCGTTTCCTGGAGACGTCATGTGACCTGCGTGACCCTAAACAAGCTAGTTCTAACCGTTCGTCTGTTCAATAAAGATCTATACAGTTTTCCCACCGTTTCCACTGACTACTATTCCTTTGCGTTATAACCCCTTTAACAACTCTTTGGGGCACGCTGGGATTAAAAGTGCCCACCTTTTTGATGCACCGTAATGCATGCTGGGACATTTTTAGTTCCACCTCGAAATATTGCAATAGCTGCATAAGCATAGGTTTATATTTCGTCTTATTTACGTAAAGCAGTTGGTAATACCTTTGACAAATGTTATAAGTGTATTCGCTTGTGTTGGCAACATTCACATGCCAATACAGGTTCATCAATTGTTGCGATTGTCAATTGTCCACTGACTATTACTCTTGTGTTATAACTAACTCCTTAACAAGGTATAACTTTATTTCAAAGATATTCTCATGTTTGTTTAATTTTCAAAATAATTACACATTGCAAGTAAAGAATGATAAATTTAGTAATCTCTAATTTTTAATTACTTAATTTTATAGTACTTAAAAGAACACGTGAAAGTGGTCAAATATTTTGAAAATAGTTATCGAAATTACGAGCACAATTGTCCACTGACTATTATTCTTGTGTTATAACTAACTCTTTAACAAGGTATAACTTTATTTCAAAGATATCTTCATGTTTGTTTAATTTTCAAAATAATTACACATTGCAAGTAAAGAATGATAAATTTAGTAATCTCTAATTTTTAATTACTTAATTTTATAGTACTTAAAAGAACACGTGAAAGTGGTCAAATATTTTGAAAATGGTTATCGAAATTACGAGCAATGATATTCTATTGAATTTTCAATTCGCAATTAAAATTTGCTCTCGTTGCTTGATCACTATATCTAAGGTTCGAAACGTTCGTTGTGAGCGTTATTTTTCAAAAAATCATCGACTATTCAACCTTTTCGAGAGATCTATAGTCCCGTTCTCGTGCTCTCGCATCTTCTTTCAATGAGAACCCGGGGGCTTGTCTTTTCAGCCACGTTCATGAATAATAAATACGGTTTCAAAGGGTCCACGCGTGATCCGGGCTTAATGACGAGGCTGCGGGGGTAGGGTTGATAGAGATCGCGTATTAATCTGAGAACTTGCTGGTTGGTCACACTTTCCGCGAACGTAAACAAAAGGAGAATTCTAGTTTGCGGCTTATCACAGAGGCGGTGTGGCGGGATAAATATAAACAGCTTGTAATAATACGAAGCTCGTGCTAGGAGAGCAAGATGAATTCGTCGATGCTCTTAAGCTTGGAGCTGTCAGATGACTCGATTAACCGAGGGGCTAATTTAAATAAAATAACAGAGATCATTCCCCTCAATCTTTGGCATTAGATTAATTAACGCTAGAACCACCGACCTGAATATATTATCGTATATACAGCAGCGTGGACCGCAGTTATCTCTGATGAAGATATTTGGTACTTATTTAGAAAAGGGGCAATCTCGCCGATTTCGACGATTTTTGAATATGTCGTAGAAATCAACTTTCTGACAAATTTTTTCCTATATGTGAGATTTGACCTTTTCTAAATAATTACTAATCTTTTTGTGAGATTTTTTCAAGATAATCTCCAAAAATTTGTCATTGGATAGGAAATATAACCTATTCGAAATTGATGAAATTGACCAGATAATGGAAACACGTGCTGCATCGAGTTTGAAAATTTTTTAATTCTTGTTATCCATTTTTCATCATAACAGTCTATCACTATGATACATCTCCGTATCTTTTTTAGTACGTCTGTTCGTGCTCTGTAAAAATGCATAAAAAAAGATTAATAAATAAATTATGGTTGCCTTAAAAGAAAATCATGATGCTATTTGAAGAAATAAATATAACGTAAAAAAAAATTTGTTTTTCCAAATGAGCTATTGTAATTTCAAAATCATGATTTCTTACACTGTGTCTAAATATAATATATATAGACAGTAACAATGAAAGTTGTATGATGAAAATAATTGAAAGGTTCATATCAAAATCGATTCTTTTTAATTTCTTATTTGAGCTTTTAAGTAGTAATGCAAGTATATTTTCTTTACTTCTTGAAAAATCAATAGAATTGACAATATGGATCATTAATATGGATCTCTCAATTAAATATACATACCTTTTCCTCTATATAGAAGTCTACATTACTTTTCTTGAAAAGGACAGTAGATTTCGAAAAAATCTAAGAAGAAAAATCTGATGCAAGTCATTTTGATTTGGTATTACCAGTTTTTAAATATTTCAAAAATATTTAAGGCACGAAAGTGTGTATCTATTTCGTGTATTCATCTGACATAATTGCCCTGCCCTTATTTGCATAAATTCTACTATTCCCAAGTGTGAACGATGAACCCAAATCGAGAAACATCACTTAAACGATTGAAATTTATGGGAGTATCGTAATTCCTGAGGTCAAATTTTAGATTTATCATTGGAATGAGAAAGGTTCTAAATGTGTTTAGTAATGGCTATCCACTGTCGATTCCGAGGTCTGCCGCTTTTCTCGATTTTCAGTGGCTGTAGGGGGTTAGCAACTGAGGTTATTGATCTAAAAAGTGGAAGGCTCGAAACTGTATTTGACAAACGTACCATAAAGGGATCACATTCAATCAATATCCGTGACGTTGTGTGCACACACACCGTTTGTATTTACTAAAGATGGATGGTGTGAACATCAGGAGAGAGTCCCAGGGGATCCGCCAGTTAAGATACAGGAATACAATGGTACTTGCGTGATCGTTTCCTCTATAGATTTCGCAGATCGAACATGATTCTCCGGGTAGCCGTAGTTTTATTACGTGCTATTTGTAACCTCTGACTATAGTGATTATATTCGGCATTGAAATATTAATCTCGAAAGTCATACTTATTAAATTAATGATTGATAATGTAGTGTATCGTAGGTTTAATAGTCATTTATCGTTCTCAGAATTTATTTATTAGTACGTCTTGCAAATATAGTACTTATTCGTTAGTATTTCGTACAGTATAGTACATGGTTGCTAATATTTGTTGCATATAGAACTTATTCATTAGTATTTCTTGTAATATAGTACATAGTCGTTAGTATTTGTTACAATATAGTACTTATTCATTAGTAATTTTTACCTCAGAATTTATTTATTAGTATGTCTTGCAAATATAGTACTTAATCATTAATATTTCGTGCATTATAATACTTAATCATTAGTATTTTGTACAATATAGTACTTATTCGTGAGAATTTCCTGTAATATAGTACATAGTCGTTAGTATTTGTTACAATATAGTACTTGTTCATTAGTCATTTTTTGCAATACAGTACTTAATCATTAGTATTTCGTGCATAATAGTACTTAATCATTAGCATTTCGTGAAATATAGTACTTATTCGTGAGGATTTCTTGCAATGCAATACTTATTCATTAGTATTTCTCGTAATATAGTACACAGTCGTTAGTATGCTTGCAATAACAGCAGAAGACTATTAGCACGTTTGAACTACGCGCGCCTAGTGTTGCACGTCACCAATTCCATAGTGGCGCCACCAGTCCTGCAAGAATTGCATCACACTCTCACGTTCTCTCTCGCCCGACGAATTCATCGTAATTACACGTGTCCCACATTTCTTTATTATCTGTTGTACAACTACATCTAACGTGTATAAAATTCACGTGAAATCAGTAAAGAAAAATTCTTCGCACATGATAATCAAAGATGAATTCTTCTGCAGGATAACCTCAAATCTCTTATGTCAAAAATAATTCATAACCTCACAATTCCCTCAATTTTATATAGATTATTGGTTCCTCAGATACCTAAATAGTGTGGTAGGAAATAAATTATTTTGCAAAAATAAATGAAAAATTGTTTAATTCGAGAAATATATACATATATAGAAAATATTTTATTGAAATATATATATATAAAAATCGTGGAATAAGGATATGTTATAGAACTGACATAATTTTTTGATTATTGAAAACCAAAATATGTACAATCTTATTTAAATAACTATTATATAGATATTACGATAATTGGCAAAATTCGAATAATTTCATAACAATAAATGCGCTGTATTTTAAAAGATATTCGCATAATATCTGACATCGTTATTACACATATGTGTATGATTCCTGCGAATTAAATGTATCGAAACAAAAGTGATTATTTTTGTTGGTTCCTAAAAACTCAAAGTATTTTTAATATAATAGTCTTTATTTAATCAATATACGTATCACTGGCAGAAGTGGCCTTTCCTGAACGAGGGAAGCTTAATCCAGGCTTAACCCAAATTTAATCTAAACTCACCCAGACCTAGGTCAGTTCGGACCAAACAAATATCAACTGATGTCTTCTATTTCCGTAAAAATTAGTGTTTCATGATTTAATAAGTGTTTCGAAAACTTTAATTATCACATTAGACGTTTCATTTCTCCAGAATAATTTTAAATAAACGTTTTATTCTTTAGGTACATATAAAATGGCGAACGAAATGATGTTTCCGTTCCCGCAACAAATTTTTATCAATAATTTCAATTTCCCGCCAATTTGTTATTGCTTTCGTTGTTGCTGTTGGATTAAAAATCGAATATTCATCGAAATTATCAGTAATTAAAATACTTCTGCGAAAATATGTAACATTTCTGAAGCCCTCGCCCTATTTCTAACAGAATTTTCTTCAAAGGCAAAATTAATATTCCGACATGCTTCAGTTTTGACCTAGTTTAAATTCATATAAGAAAAGTATTCTGAATTCCTTCGGGGATTCCGCATCCCTGGCTTACATAAAACACTTAAACAACCATGGAACGCTACTTAATGAACGATGGTAACACAGGAGCACAAAATTCGAGCAATTTTCGTGCGATACAGGTGAAAATGTGAATTATACCAAATATTCGACTCATGTTTGCACGTCGATGATCCTGACACAGGCAATTTCGTCTGACACAAGCAAGAAACGCTTTAGGTAGAAATAATAAGAAAGAAATTGACAATGAGTTGATATTCTTCACAGTTCCGTACTGTGCGAATCGGTTAACACTTTTGCTGCTCACCATAAGAGCATCAGCGTGATTTCCCAGGGGCCATGGAGAAATAACACACATAGATTATCACAAATGATTTATCGAAGTGAGAATGAACACGAAATAGCACAATTTGATATTTTATGTTCGAAACATTACGTGCCTCACTGGCGATGCACATGACCTCAGATAACATTACATTCGTTGCAAGCCACGTACATCGTATTGTACCGAATCTATCGACGTTATGTGAAAAATCTTGAAAATATGTACATACATTTATAAATTCCAAATCCAGTACAACAGCACGTACATAACATACTTCCTTAGAGCACAATATCAAAACACAAAAGTATATACAATTCTACGGAAAATCGTACGCGAATAATAAATCCGAAATAACTCGAAATAAATGACAGACTATTAATCGTCGACATATATCGGGTGTCCCAGAATTCACGCAGAAAGTAATTTTGATAGAAGACACAGGTTTTTAATATTGCTCAACAATATTACTTAACAATAAAGACACGTTCTTCTTTCGTGCAGCGCTCTATTTTTAATAACTATGAACTAAGTTCTTCAGCAATTGTAGAATGACCAATGGTTAGAGCAATTGTCGCTGGAGACATTGACATATGTCAATACAGTACTGAGTATAGCCATCAACAGGCCACAGTAGCCTTCTTAATAGCCTGGTCACTGACGATTTAAATTCTATAGTAATCCTAAAATGACAAAAGGCTGATCCTTTAAGTTGTCACACCTTCCTTTTCTTTCATTGGCAACACTTTATCGCACAAATGGCGCGAAATTCAAATCTGGCATGAATTTTGGGACATCCTATAGTATAATAGGGACTACTACCTATTATACGCATGCGTGTCTTAATTTCAGTACACTTTAGCATCAATTGCTGTCTCTATATGTCATAAAACAAACGTAAAATAATTATAAAATAAAATGAAATAAATGTAAAGTGAATTATGCTATTCCTGAAAGAAGACTGACTTCTGCACACATTGCTAGAGAAACAAAAACGTAGGATAGAAAGGGACAAGCACCGACAAATACCGTGCATTTGTCAGCTTTCCGATAATATTGTATAAAGGAGTGAAATACAATTGTATATATACCATGTATCTGCCATTATTAATTCTTGCAACTCGATTCACAAAGTCCCTTCGATACTAATTTGTCATTGATGCGCATGTGCAAGTTACTCTCCTATCAGATCATACTCCCTCCATCCATCGATAAAATTCTCAGAAGGTACCCATTTAGATGAAGGTATTGATACGGTCCTGGACTACGAACGCTAAAATGGAGACTAGTGTACTCCTCGGATCCATTACGCGCATTCAAGTTATTTCCCAAAAAGGATATTAACCCTTTCGCTACCAGAGCCTCAGGAGAAAGACCGCCACCACAGCCCAGACGTCTTATTATTTAAATATGATACCAATTGTCATTTATTTTTGTGGGATATATCTATAACGTTCTAACTAAGTATTAGCAATTTTACAAGCCGACACGCATAAATGACACTGGGCTATAGATAGATAATTCCTTTGGTAGTCCCGTCGTCACATATATGTGACAAATTACATTAGCAATTTTACTAGCCGATACGCATAAGTGACACTGGGCTATAGATAGATAATTCCTTTGGTAGTCCCGTCGTCACATATATGTGACAAATTTGATTAAAAGGAAATGAATAAAATTGGAAGGGAAAAGGAAAATAAAAACTCTACATATAACTCGGCTAATATACTTGCGGCACCACTTAGTGCAACCAATTAAAAAATATTGATAAAGAACACGTAGCATAAATTTGTGATGCCCAGATCTTTTTTAAAAAAGTAATTGTCGCCAGACCAATAACATCCTGTATCTATTTTATTGTTTTATAACATAACCCGTCTGTATGCGACACGATTTGGTGCAAACAATCATCATAAACTGATAATGAACACCCGTCACATATTTGTGACGCTGGGCTCGGATAAGAAAATCAGGTCGTCACATATATGTGACGCTGGTAGCGAGAGGGTTAATTACATACCTTTCTTCCAAAATTTTCTTCACGAGCACGTAATATCATGATCAATCCAAATGTGCTACTCCGACCAACTCAGTGTCGAACCTAACCTCTCCGCCATAGGTTATTGATGTCGATAGGCCTCATCGACCACAGGGAGTAGACAAATGACGTTTCCCGTATGATTAAAGATTATACAAGTGCTCTGCTTTTAGCCTGTTCGTCTGTTGGAGAGAAATGAACGGTATCGGAAGAAACATTGGTCGAAGCGGCGGACGGAATGCGAAATGGGGGGCGACCGGGGGCGCCACCGGGCGGATAAAGCGGCGCTAGTAGCGTTCGCGGCGCGTTTTGAGGGTTGTCTGTACAATTGCGGTTAATTACTAGCATATTCATGCACACGATACACGCTCCTTAGTTGGCGGGAACGGTGTGCACGACGTGCCTACTAATCCGGCGCGCAGATGCGACCGTAATTCGTTAGTTGCTCGGGACACGTCCATCGAATTAGCGCTGAGCTTAATTAAATCGTCCAGATAAACAACTTCTCTTCATGCTGGTCGGCCGTGCGCAAACTGTCTCTATCCGGCCGATATTCAGTGGACTTTTTCCGTCCCTGCCCACTGGCTCGACCGTATTGGTCGTTCTTTCACACCTCCGGGACTTGTGGTAAGGATGAGGGTGAAGGATGAATAGGTTAGGTTATTTACGAATTTCAGGACTTTTCTATCGTCTAAATTGTATCTCCAGTTGCCAATTTTGAGATGTTTTAATAATTATCAATGGGATTATTTGTTATACTTATCGATATAAGCAATAGTCGTTCAACGAGGACGCCAGGTGTGCTAGACACTGAAGGCTAGTAGCGATTTTTGGGTCTCAAGGATCTTCGCTGTCATTCTGGCGTTAAAGGGTCCGGTACTAGGTTTGGGTTTAAAAGGCATACTATTTTCTGGAATTAATCGGTTCCAATCCGAAGCACATTAGTCGTTAAAACACTTTGTGATTAAAAGTCTTGTGGTTCCTATGGTGCTCTGCCAACTGGTATCCTGATGGCCGTCTTTGCTACGACAGGTAGCAGGTAGAAGGACGCAAAGAAGGGATGCGTTTCGACCTGGGCCTACTAGTGGACTCGTCAGTAAAGCTTTCTAGCAGACTTTATCTTCATACCTTAGATGAGGGATACTTAGGTAGCATTCAGGGAGGATTCATCGAGGACTTGCGAGAAACCTCGAACCTCCGTCTTTCATCTAGCAGTGAGACTGTGATCGCTACTCCTTAGCACGTTGAACGCCTAGCCTGCTTTGCTTCCTATTCCGTTTAAGGCCCAATTGACGGTCCCCGAGGACTGGCTACGCGTGTACGAAAAGTAGGAAATCTGTAGGGACCAGTGTGGCTTTGACGTGTTAAAGGCTCCTATATTCTTTGTTTGTATTTCTATAAGTGCACATTTCAATAATAATAAACTTCATATATTGTTCGCTATATAATCGTATACTATTAGTCCCTTCCGAATTAAATGAAACTCTGTAAAATCAAATCCAGGAAATTACAATAATAATTTGAGAAATAGTAATGAAGAATGTAAATGCCTGTAGATGTTGTAACGACTAATGTGCTCGACACTGCTGGGGGTTTGGAACTGGAAGACTCCGAAAAACAGAAAGCCTTTCAACCCAAACGGCAGACGACCCCTCGACACCAGCACAATAGCAAAGGTCCTTAAACCCCAAAATCCGCCACTGGCCTGCGACGTCTGGCACGTCCGACGTCATTGTTGCGCGTTTACTCCAACAAATGGGATTATGCGTTATAATTTAATTTAATTGATATAAATTTTACTGCAACATGATAGTGTGTCAGTGGTGGATGAAATTTAATAAAGATAAGAACAATTATTTATTTAATTACAAAGATTATTAAACACCAATATTACGTTGAAATAAAATTAATTTATCACAATACACCCTCACACATCTTCTCACTATTAATACTCAATTCCAACTGACATATGCCAAATCATTTTCCTCTTTTTTTTCTACTTTCATACGTTACATTAACATACACAATTCACACAACACCTCAATCATTACACGCATACTCATTTATCGTAATAACCTGAATTCATTAGATATTTCCATCCCATGCATACTTGTTACATATATGTTACATATATTGTTACATGCACACAATACAGGTAACCCTCCTATAACACGGTAGATAGGTTCCTAGAAAATACCGTGTTGTATGAAACCGTGTTGTATGAGACCCAAAGCCAGTACAAAAAGAGGGGTTACGTTCCGAAAACTTATTAAAAACAAATTTTGTTTAATTCTACACAAACAACTTAATTTTTATTAAAAATATAAATGTATGTACAACACAAAACGAAAATATTATTTTAATTTAGCGCAACTTCAATTTAATAAATTTCTTCGTCGTCACTGCTCAGTATAATCAACCGAGAACGTTTTTTCAGTGGAATGATATCGCCTTCACTTTCAGGACTTTTTTCTTCATTTAAAGTTTTTGCATCTTCTTCCCTCTTAAAAAATCTGTAATTTCACTTTGCTTGCTGGTTCTTAGCAGGTCATTGTAAATTTCTCGGTATGGAGCTAAGCAGTTTTGCAGCCCCCTTTTGAATTTTCGACTTCTTTCAGGGTTTGCATTCAAGAAAAATGACTCGAGATTTTTAACTAAGCTTAGAACTTCTCGTAATTTTTTAAATGTTAAATTATTAACTTCACAATCTTCATCAGTGCCAGTGTCCTCAGAATCGATTTGATTTACAGCTGCAGATGCCATTTCCATTAAATCCGCTTCGTCAATTTCTTCCTCCACTAATAAATCTTGAATGTCCTCAATAGCCATATCCACAAAACCTGCACCTCTAATTGATTTAGCAAATTCTAATATGCCACCAATTTCGTTTTCTGACGATTCACGCGCGTTTTCTGTTTCAACTGAAGAGGACCATATCTTCGTGCAACACGTGTTATAGGATGCCGTGTTATAGGGGGGTTTCCGCAATTCATGAATCGTGTTACAGGATACCGTGTTGTAGGAGGGTTACCTGTACATACGTACTTAAAAATCTATGTAACCATTACCACAGATAGCCCAGTGCAGTATTTATTATCCTGCGCCACGTCTCGTTACGCGAATGTATTTATACGTTGAAAATTCGAAGATGCAATTACCATTGTAACTCACTGTAGCTGGATTCAAATTTATAGTTTGCATGTCTAACTAGTGAGGTGTAGCTGAGTTTTGTTTGGTACACGGTATCGATGCTGAGATAACCGTGAATTGATGAGGTTAACAGGTAATCACGAAATCGATATTAGGTAGCTGGAGCGGAAGAGTTTTAGTGTTGAAGGGGATAGTGTGTTGCTGCTCATGCTTGATCGTGTAAGTAACAATGATGGTAACAATGCTGGAAGACAATAATGCTACTGATTAGATCGAGGATGTTTAATTAACACTTGGTAATCCGTGGTTCAGCTATATGTCCCGAAGAAGCTTAATGGGCTCAAATGTCAAGCTGATGAGGGATGGGAGAAGATTTTATGGCTATGTTCTGACTATCAAAACAAACCTGTCATCGGTCTTATCAGCGCTGTATTTTCTCATTTCCTCGAAGAGAAATTAGGAATTTTCATCCAGTTCAAGAATATGAATGAATTTTCTTGTCTAAACGGGATTGACAGTTTTTAACCGTATACAGTAACCCACAAAAGTATTCGCACGTTATATTTCAAAAGAATTCTCTATCCCAAAAATCCCGATTTTAATGAAAGTTTGCACGCAAAAGTGCACGTAAAGTATAACGAGTCACGTGTCCAGCAATTTTTTCATTGGCAGAAAGTCACTTTGAGGGAGTAAAATCAATAATTAAAGTTTTAGCAATTTTTTTGGTTCTGAAACGGGCTCTCACAGAGAGAAATTTTTACTACAGAGTGAGACAGCACCAAGAATTAAACATTTTTGATTGGAAAAGGTTTTCTTCGTCTCGAATAGTTGTATAGTTGCATTTAAGGAAACAGAGATTGAACTGTAACTTTGAGTACCGATTTCATCTACGTAAAGCAATATCTGCAAATCAATAAAATTGAGCCATGTGTATCTCCTTATGCTTTACATGCACACACAATTTCATTAAAATTAGAATTTTTAGGCTAGAATACTCTCTTAAGATTGGTATAGTGTGTTAATAGTGGATGAAATATTAATAATGATAAAAACAATTCTTTATTTAATTACAAAGGTGATCAAAGACAAATATTAAGTATAAATCTAATTAATCCTTTGCACTCGACGATTTTTTGGATAAAGAGAGTAGGAGTTCAAAGATTTTCTGCTATGAAGCTGATGATATTTCTTTGAGCAGTGAATAGGAAATTATATAATAATTAACACGTAGGATTATTTGATTTCGATACCTCGCATTCATTAGCTTAAATTTGACATATTAATTAATATCGATCTTCCAAATTTTATTAAATGGCGACTGAAGGGTTAATTTTTCGCAATCACATGCTCACACCTATTTTCACTGTTACAACTAAATTACAACTGACCTATGCCCAATCTTTCTAGTTTCTTCTTTCTACTTTCATACATTACATGTACATACACAATTCGCACACATCTCAATCATTACACGCATACTCATTTATCATAGTAACCTGAATCCATTAGATATTGGCATATGGGACCCATGCATGTGTGTCCAATACCTTTCTTACAGACATCGTTTCTTTATTATATTAACCCTTTCCACTCGAGAGGTGCCCTTCAGTTACCATTTCATAAAATTTGGAAGATCGATATTAATTAATATATCAAATTTAATGAAACGTAACAGTGTGCGAAGTATCGAAGTCAAATAATTCTATAATTCTATTATTAAATAATTTTTTATTTACTGCTCAAAAAAGTGTTGTCAGTTTTTTAATAGAGAATCTTTGAATTTCTACTCTTCTCTAGCCAAAAAATCGTCGAGTGCAAAGGGTTAACACATATATATTCAAAATCTATGTTAATTACATAGTGCTCGAATATTTTCGTGAGTCACTGTATATTTCCATTACTCTTAATAATATCTCTCATTACTCATTAAATAACTTCTATTATTATTACATTAAAATTATTATTTCTCATCTTTTTATTCTTCTCGCAACTGAACGAATGTCCACTTTCAAAGGATTCAAGTTATGACGTACTCTAGAGACTATACGAATCTTTATTAACGAAACGTTAATTTTTCGCCCTCAGAGGTAGAGGATTACGAGGAGAAATATTCCAAAGAGGAAGAAAAATTCGAAATGTAAAATTACACTGAACAGATTATTCGTCGTGGGTGCGTGGCGAAGTATCGGCCATATAAAAATCGCTGGATGGCCGAGATAAAACTGACGGCCGCGAGAAATATTTGCCAGTCCATCGGTTTGATCGTCCGCCAATATCGGACCGCAGATTTTTTGTTGTTGTTGCGTATGTATATGCGTGTATATGTGTTTTTCTATATGCTAAATAACGCGCCCGGCATATTTGTTCCGACGCGTTACACGCAGCGTCTGTTCAATTGGCGCTCCTCTCGTGTAACGAGTTTTAAAAAACGATCGACGCTCCACCGACACCTGTCAGACAGAAAATAACTCTTGTCATCGACGGAACTCGCGGGTTAACTGCGAAATTGTCGCACTGCACGTGGGCGACATCAAAGCCTCGCGACATCGTCGACGAGTATTTCTTTGATCGCGAGTCCGGAAATTGAAATTGTCGATATACTTCTTCCTTTCTTTCCTTTTTCGAAAGCGATACAACACGCTTCGTCGAACAGCTGTGTCTTTGATTAGAGGTTAGGTAGTTTCCAAGACTCTACCAATTTGTTTCGCGGAAAGTTTGCGAATGGAAATTATCTTCCTATGTGGAAAGAATATCTAGGTATATCTAGGGACATTTAGATTCTGCGAAACGACGAACGTCATGCTTGGGGTTTTCATTTCTAACCTAGTTACTTTTGTACATTTCATGGGATACCTAGCGTTTGAGATCTAGGAACATTCAGTTCCCATTTCAGTGGGAATTAAAACTCTCTTCTAATTCTGGGGATATTTAGAAGGGGGAATCTCGAAGCATATTGGGAACTAGAACTAGATACTGCTTACTTTTGTACATGTCAAGGGATACCTAGTTTGAGATCTGGGAACATTTAGTTCCCATTTCAGTGTGAATTAAAACACTTCTAATTCTGGGGATATTTAGAAGAGCGGATCTCGAAGCATATTGGGAACTAGAACTAGATACTAGTTACTTTTGTACATGTCAATACCTAGCGTTTGAAATCTAGGAACATTCAGTTCCCTTTTCAGTGGGAATTAAAATTATCTCTAATTCTGGGGATATTTATAAAGAGGGATCTCGAAGCATATTGGAAACTAGAACTGGATACTAGTAACTTTTGTACATGTCAAAGGATACCTAGTTTGAGATTTAGGAACATTCAGTTCCCATTTC
The DNA here is from genome assembly GCF_001483705.2 of Eufriesea mexicana. NCBI lineage: Eukaryota > Metazoa > Arthropoda > Insecta > Hymenoptera > Apidae > Eufriesea > Eufriesea mexicana. Next base: position 1,122,669 of record NW_016909634.1, read on the forward strand.
AGTGGGAATTAAAACTCTCTTCTAATTCTGGGGATATTTCGAAGTTGGGATCTCGAAGCATATTGGAAACTAGAACTAGATACTAGTTACTTTTCCTACCTGTATGAGAACGTTTGGAGTTTGGGATCAAAGTAGGTAGATAGTATAACAAAGAGTTTGTAAAGTTGAAACTATAGTTTAGGGAAGTTTCAGGTCCTAAATAAAACCAGGAGAGAAAAAGGAAGGGTAGGGTTACCAAAGTTATTGCATAATGTTTGTCCGAATTTTCAAAATACGACGTTAAAAACGTATCATGGTAGATGTATCGTGGTAAATGACTGTAAGTTTCTTCACACCATCCGCGTTTATGAATCCTTGGCTGTGCTCGAGGAGTCCTTCGCTAGGCTGCACGAAGCGTTGCCAACGAATCGGCGCGAAATTCCCTAGGACATATAAATCGGGCTCGTAAAAGCTTCGACGTAGAAATTTTGTATCCGACCGTTATTCAATTATCTGATTTCCCTTTAAGACACCTACGCTCGGCTCGTTCGCAGTTTAACGGCTCGCGATACCGACTCCATCCTCCTTCCTCCTCTGCTTGCTCATCGTCGGACGCAGAATCGTAAAACCGGCCATATCGAGCGTCGTAAAAGCCATCGAGGTTCGGCTCTGAAAGGGGCAAATTACAGTCGCCGCGAAAATGAAAGTAAAAGGGAGTCGGAAACGACTGGAGGAAAAATTCTTCCCTCTTTCATCTTTGCTCTTCATTACCGACTGTCCTTATTGCTCCCTGGCCCTCTCTCGGCCGTGGAAATGTAGGAATAAATATAATAAACCGAAATTCGTGCAGATATTTCTATTTCTCCAATCATCCTTCCGCGAATAAATTGCAAATAAATTCGACTGTTGCCAGATTTCCAATCATGGTGGCAATTTAGCTCGTTCTTTGGATCACGTTCGAACGAAAGAAATAAAAGTCCAGTCATTCCCTGTCGCCATTCTTACGAGTAGAGAATCCCAATTGGTCGATTCTACGATTGCGATAAAATTTGTAAGATGGTAGCATATGGATTTCTGAAAATATACGTGGAACATTGGATATTTGACGATTTTGAGGATACAAATGAAAATTATTTATTATACCTGGATATACTCCATAAATATGAGCTAGAATTATCAAAGTGCATTGTCATCTATGTTTTATACGAATATAATATCATGCAGGGAAATTCGCAGGCAAATTTCACCAACGTGTTCTGAATTCCAAGTAACAAATTTTGCACACAGCAGAGGTGGATTCGTACCCATATTCAAGATATAGAGGATTTAATTCGCAGATAATAACACGTATTCGAAGTAATTTACTTTTGTTTGATTGTTTATTCGAAATTGTGTTAAATCGTGTTTGAAACTGACGTATTATACTCGTGTACATTGTTCCAAATAATTATTTCATGCCTCTATGCACATAAGTAGGCATGCTCCAATTAACCGCATCCTCTGAATATTAGCAAGATAATTGAGCATCATTAACTCAACTACGTTAACGTTCGTTGTCAGGACGTCAGAATTTGTCAGGCATCCTACATTGAATACCACCTTAATTTTAGGTAACTCTCTAGAAATAATCTGAGGAGTATAAATCAGGCCTATTCTTCCTACTTTTTAATCAGCTAGAGTCTTATATAACAATCTTTGCCCTGCTAAAGTATATCATTACTTGGACCTGGTGAGAATTTTTAAAGAATTCAGTACCTGAGTACTTAATCAGAGATACAGCCCCTTTGACTCTCAGATTGAGAAATAAAAAGGTGACACAGTTATCAAGAGGTTTGTGACACCTGTTTACCGTTTTACAATTTTTAGAATTAGAATTTTGGTGAATAATTAATTAATCTTTGTTATGAAAGGAAAAAGGTTGAAAATGGTTAAGAGTTATCGAGGTAACTGTACTACTAGTATTACGATTCATATCTTGAAAGTGGAACTAAATCAATTGATCATTTATGCCATTTTTGGCTCAGAATTATTTTCAATTGTTCTGATCATGTTCTGACAAAATTCCTTTATTTGGTTGCAAGCAAAACGTATCCTGAGACAACTATGTGCTTCATCAGAAGATTCAGGTTATGATCAATTGGGACCCTTTGCTTACTAATCTGTCGTTGAAAGTTCTTTCCACATAGAAACTGATTTAATTCATTACTTATGTCGTTTTTGGCTCAGAATTATTTTCAAAATATCCTGACGAAGTTCATCTATTTAGTGATAAAGTAACTCACATCCAGAGACAACTGTGTATTTCAGCGAAAGATTCAGGTTATGATCGAATCGGATCAATTGAGATCCTTTACGATCCATCTCTCAACATAAGAACTAATTTAATTAATTATTTATATGTCATTCTTGGCTCAGAATCACCTTCAAAATGTCCTGACGAAATTAATCTATTTGGTGGTAAAGCTACTTGTATCCTTAGATAACTGTGTGCCACAGCAAATGATTCAGGTTATGATCGAATCGGATCAATTGAGATCCTTTACGATCCATCTCTCCACATAAGAACTAATTTAGCTCATTATTTATATACCATTCTTAGCTCAGAATTATTTTCGAAATGTCCTGACAAAATTCTTCTATTTGGTGATAAAGCAACCCATATCCGGAGGTATCTGTGTGCTTCTTTGCTTACTAATCCGCCGATCAAAGATCTCTGCATATAGTTACTGCCTTAATTCATTATTTGCATCATTTTCAACTCAGAAATATTTTCAAAATTGTGAGAGGAGCCTTTATTTGGATGGCGTCACTCTGCATCGGGATCTATGTTTGCTTCGAGGAACCATCGAGATTATCAATTTTCGAAGCAGGACTGAGTGACAAATGGGTCATCGTAGGGTCTATAAGAACCTGGCTGAAGGGTTCACAC
>NW_016909634.1:1125589-1131955 GCF_001483705.2 Eufriesea mexicana
TCGACAATCCACCGTCTGCATCACGCACCTCACAAGACTCAAGCCTGCGCGTATTTGTATCACAAGAGAATAAAATATACTCAAAGTTTAAAGTTCAATCTCTATAAATCCGATCCTTTAGCACAAAATGTCGTGACGAAATTAGTCTATTTGGTGGTAAAGCTACTCGCATCCTTAGATAGCCGTGTGCCACAGCAAATGATTCAGGTTATCATCGGATCGTATCAGTTGGGATCCTTTGCTTACTAATCCGAGATGGTATCAATTGGGCTCCTTTGCTTACTGATCCGCGATCAAAGATCACCTTACAGTCTGTAGCAAGTGACAGGGCAAGGAAAAAGCCAGCCATGAAACCGGAATCACAGACTCGCACAGAGCCACTCGAGCCCAGGTTTCTTAATCACTGCCTCTAATCGGTCGGAGCCCGACTCATCAATCTCTTCGCGCCGCGTCAAAGAGACTGGGAGTTGTATACTTAATGAGGCCGAAGCGTAACGCTCGCGGGTCCGCCAGGAGCTCTCGCGGCGGCCTTTCAAAGCGGCCGGGTGTCTTGTTAATTATTCGACGTTTGCTTTAGTTTAGACCGCGTAATCCGCGCATTATTCAACAGAGAGCCGCACGTCCGCGGCCCGGTTATCAATAACATATGACGCGGAGCCCACGGCCGATTTGAAATTATGCGTTTAACGAGGCTTAAATATTGCACGCGTACATATGTCGTAACGCCACGCTCGCTAATCCGCCCTCTGGATTTACGTTCGACCGACACTCGCCCTCTCTGCCGGCGATCGATCGCATTATATCGAATAAACCCGTGCCGCCCCGCCTCCTCTCCAGGTGTGTGCTCTGCTGATTACGTTACGTCGAACGAAGCCAGATCTGTCCGCGTGCATTGTTATTCCGTGTGTAATCGCTGTCATCGACAGATCGCCAGCGGTGAAAAACCGCGGACGCATGTTACGGACGGCAGCCATGTTGAATCCAGAGGGCGCTATCTTGATCTTGACAGCTGAGTCCTGCCGCGGCGTAGATTGGTCAGTGAGAAATTAGAGGTTACGCGTTGTATTGCTTTTCATTGGTCTTTTTGTTCGGAAATTCGGATTTCTCGTCGTTCCTTTGTTGTCATTAGGCTAGTCTATTTGGTCTCTTTGTGAATCGTTAAAGTTCAGCGAGAGGGCGGCAGACTCGACTAATTTTCAACGCGAGACATTGCCCCTGGCGTTCAATTAACGAGCCTTTCTTCGATACAAGGGACTCGTGATCACGGGATACACGTGAACCCTTCTGTCGCGAGGTGTACACGCGTTCTAATTATTACTCACGTGGTACGCTGATGTACTGTTTTGTCGAGGTTGCTCGATGAGTCAGGGCTGAGCTGGGTACTTATGGAAATTGATACTTAGCAGTCTTCATCCTTCGTCTCCGATCTGTCGATAATCTCTGAGCAAGATCGTTAGGTGTTTTATTATGCTTTCGTGACGAGAGTATTGAAGTTCGTTCAATTAGCCAAGCACAATAATATATACAGACTATGGAGATTACTATGGATAATGAAGAGTATCGTAGAATGGATGAAAATTTTAGTAGACAAACGATGATTGTATATTCTATGGGGATATTAACGATAAGAAATTTTAGAACTTAGGTCATGTTACCTGTTTTCTGAAAAGATAATTGGTTGAGGAAAATGAGCAAGTGTAAATACAATTTGCATGTACTGTACTTTAATAAATGCGTATTAACCTAGTTCACGTTATAACATTATACAGAAATAACTGTACGTGGAAAACAAAAGCCCATGGACGGTGATGGAAGCAAACTTGTCTTACCTTCGAATGACGTAATGCAGAGTTAGAGTAATTTAAGGTATAAAGTTTCAGACGAAATCTTGAAGATGTCTCCAAGAATTAGCATAAATATTTTCTTCTCATCACGAAGAATTAATACGATGAAATAACTTCAGCTCATGCACTTGTTCCCATACATGTACCCTGTGTCACATTAAAATTTGAAGCAAGCATCTCTTCATTCTCTAACCTAATTGAGCTATGCGTACTTAGTATCTGCATACCAATCTGCTGCTGTATTAATTAACCCACCCAGTTTCCTCTATTTAACAGTTCAATACTGACTGCAATTAATTTCGTGCACAATTGAACAATAAATTCGAAGTTTCAGAGAATTCAACCGATGATTCTCGCAAGATCTTTGATCTTGGATCGTTTCGTTTCTCGAATTCTCTGACACGCTGCTCTGAGAGATCGTTCGCGAGCAAGAAACAATTTTCGACGAACAAAGGGCGCGCCAAAGAGCTCCCAGACGCCATTACAGTGCGTCGATGCGTGCCGCCCGCCATTTTGTTCATCAGGAATTCATGAGAGCTCGCGTGTCGCGTTCAGACTAGGTTCACATTGCCATTGTTTCCCCAAACGGGATAGAATTTCGTTACAACTTCAGTTGAGCACGTTCTCGGCGATTTTATTAGTTGGAATTAAAATGGCCGACCCTGCCACGAGCATGGAAGCGAGTTTTGATGAGCGGATCGATTGATGAGCCACGACTCTGATGTTTGGACGTGCTGTTTACTAAATTGTGTGCATGTTTTTGAAATTAGGTGAGCTTGTTTGTGGGGGCGATTGGTGGATCGAAAAGGCTTGGAAAGCGAGATGGATGCTGAAGTGCAGGAGTACATGACTTTGGAGCTTGAGTCTCGTTCAAATTAATCAGGTTACCTGATTTCTAATACCTCGAATTTGATATGCTAACCTGTTGTTTCTTGCCAATTTTAGTTCTCTCAAAATGAAATTAGAACATATACAGAAGTACATATTTTAAATGTGATGAAGAGGACTAAATAATGTTTCTTTCTCAAAAGTGAGGTTATGTCATAAAAATAAATGACCAGTGTAATTATAAGGTGTCTAAATTTTTAGTGTGGAAGGAAAGAGTATCATGGTGGATATATTCTATTCAATATTATTATTAAAAGAATGAAGTTTTAAAAATTATAAGTTTAAAAATTAGTATTGTTCTGTATAATGTAATTTAAAAATGAATAAACCTACTTCTAGTTTTATTAATAATATTTTAATTATTATTTTTCTTATAGAATTGGATACATATTAATTAAAATGTGGTAGAAAGGACTGTATGACGTTGCTTTCTCAAAAGTGAGGTTATGTTCATAAAAATAAATGAGCGGTATAATTATAAAGTGTGTAAATTTTTAGTGTGAAAGGAAAAAGTATCATGGTGGATATATTCTTTTCAATATTATTATTAAAAGAATAAAGTTTTAAAAACTATTAGTTTAAAAATTAGTATTTTTCTGTATAGTGTAATTTTAAAACGAATAAACCTGTTTCTAGTTTTATTAATCATTTTTTAATTATTATTTTTCTTAAAGAATTGGAGTAATACATATTAATATTGGTGTATATAATTCAAAAGAAACGAGGACATAAATTAATGGGCAGTAATCGATTAAGTGGAAAAGAGGGATCAGCTTGTCACCGTGTTTACTATTATTTTAAATTTAATAATTTATATATTTAAAGGTCCCTTGGGTTCAATCTATCGTTGTATTTTTATCATATATGCATCGCGTCGTATTTGTGTTGGAACGAAATTGATTTAACTAAAGCCAATACGCCGTTATTTATTTTTAATTTCCTGTTAAAACAGTCCAGTTAATAAATTAAATAATAAACATCTCTTGCATCCCTGGCATTCAACAATATCCTCAACAAAAACCTGACACTGGGAGATCACAAATATTATATAATAATTTATTGACCCTGGGTACAATCCTTGTAATTAAATTTAAAAGTCGTGTCTCTGATTTGTGTTAATCGAAATAATAAATAATTTTATATCAGATTTATTCGATGCAAATGGAGGTCTGTAACATATATTTAGATATATAAGCTTATTTTTAGATGTTAGTAATCGTTTATTCTATGTGCCGTTATCATTTATCAATTGCATTTTTCAATTATTCCTATCTAAACGTTCTGCATCCCACTTTATTCGATAAAGGCGCATTTGTTCGTGAGATGATCTAGATTCACGGCATTCCCACTACACAGCTGTAAATTATGTGCCTACATACCCTTGAAATCACAAGCGTTCTCAGTCGTCATCGAAGTTTCATGGGCGTCGCATGTCTCGCGAGTGTCTCTATTCGTCGGGTATGTCTAGTGATTTTTGTTTGTGCCTTCAAGTGTGTTCGTGTATGCAGTCTACCTAAAATAACGTGGGGTGACTGAAATAACGAGAGTGAAACGTACATATAAATAGTACTTGAAGTACATGCAAATCGAGTGACTCAGAAGATGAATAATAAAAATGGCGAAGTCTTTAATTTGAAGGGACTATAAATACAGTGAATCTTTAATTAGAAAATCTTGGAATTTTACAAATTTTTATAAATGAATATATCTTGCAAAGATGTTATAGTTATTTTAAATATGCAAAAATGATTATTACCTTTCTATTTATCCCTTTACTAATGTAGATTCTGTATATTATGAAACACTCTGTCTATAAATTAAACATTTGATGTTAATATATCTTGAGCCAATTTGTGATATAATTTTGGTTCAATCAAGTTTTGATATTAGAGTAATTAAATTCAGGTATAACATAAAATATGTCTCAATATTATCAGAGACCAATATATTTCAAAATATATCACAATTATTTCTAAAAGTATTATAGCAGTCGAAAAATTTGAATTAATTATAGTAATCGAAATTTATTTGAATCGATTAATATAGTTGGGATCTGTAAAGCAATATCTAAATTTGCTATCATAAGAATAGGTTAATATGAGCAGGAAGAAGTTGACATTTCATAAATAAATTGTAAAATAATTTATTCAAATTTATACACACTATACAAACTATTAATAACACGTTGAAATAAAATAACAATCTTCAAATTATTAAAAAAGGGAAAATTATTATGAGTAATGATTAATTTCCTCAATATAGTTCACTTCAAAAAGCCAATTATTACAACGAAAGCTCCAAATACTTTCAAAAAGAAGCTCATCACTTATTTTCGAAAGTCTACCAAAATACTTCAACTCTTAGCTCCTACTTTTAAACAAGAAAATCCTCTGCTTATTTCAAGCTCTTTACTCTCTTGGAGCTGCCAGAGTCCCAGGAATTTATTCCCTGACGCATTCGAAAGGCAGTAAAATAAAATGAAATAAAGTCGGACGTTTGTGTATACGTAAAACTAGGTGGATCGCTGTTTATCATCAGTCTCTCTTTTTATTAGCACGAAAAAGGAATTTTTTGTCGCTTAAGCACCACCATGAGCGGAGACTACTCTCTGTGATGCTTCCGACGGATATCGAGCTCCCGTTGGAAAAGGGGGAATAAAATCAACGGTGGCCCGGAATTGGTCGGACCAGGAGTTTCTTAAAATCTCGAGGTTCTCTCGGAATTAGTATTTTTATGAAAATTACTCGAGTAAGAAGCTGAAACACTGACTCGAAGGGGGTACTCCCCGAATTAGAGCGCAGGGGACATTTTACTCCTGCCGAGAATTTTTATTTCTCAGCCACTTATATAATGAAATTGAGAACTGTCGTCTCTAAATGTTCCTCAACGTCACTCCCATCTCTCGTGTTTTAATTTCGTTTATTTGAAACTCACATATAGCAGGACATTTAAATTTGATTTACAATTAGTTCTAATTATAAAGGATTCACGCTGTCTACATTCTTATTGCTCTTATAAATGATTTCTGACTCATTTAAATGAGAATTTCTTCAAAAAATTAGCGTATTTTTATAGTTTAATTAATTAATTATAATTAACGAAGTTTCCACTGAAATTATCTTCGTCTACATTTAATGTCTTGTCAATAAGTATATCAATAGTATCCATATATTCACGACTATATTTCATTTTAAATAAAACAATTTTAGATATAGGTTAAGTATTTTATATTCACACATGCTTGAATAAAACGTCGATTTAACTCGTTTCTACTCTTCCATTTTCAGAAGAAACCAATGAGCGCTGACCTTTCTGGAACACGTGACCTAACCTCAAATATGTTCGCCTGGACGAGCGACTAACCATCCTGCGAAAATGTGAGTTCCACGCGATTTTTTCCTATCGTATTTCGAATTCAAAGGTGACCTTTGAATCTCCTCTGAACTCACGGGATCGTTAAATTTAATTTTTCACGGAACGTCGTTCATTGTTTCGGAATCTATCGTGAAACGCAAGGCTAACGTCACGGAGCGAACGTTTTTCCTCCTCGCGGAACGTGGCGTATGGTTCACCCTATTTTCAGCGAGCCGCGAAATTTCAAAAGTAGAGGGAAAAAAAGAGAAATGCGTCGTGT